>NW_017731777.1:271302-288121 GCF_001890085.2 Hipposideros armiger
TAACTATTGCACTGTGTTATACAGCTGAAACTAATTCTAAAAAATGTGTATTTCACAATAAAAATAATTTTAAAAAAGAAAAGAAAGGGTATGGTTTGAGTAAATGAAGAAAATTATAGAATATTTGTAAAGATATTTTATTGACTTTGCTGAACATCATTTGAGTTTGCTTTTAATGGGCATTAATAAGTACAATTATATCATTTATAAATGTAGTGCTTAATAGAGTATATTTTTCAGTATAACTCAAATATACTTGTCTCAAGTTATGCCATTTTTTACTCAATATGTTTTCAAGAATTACGAAGTGCAGTCAGTAAAGTTCTTATTAACCAGATTTTTCAGTCTCGACAAAGTTTACATAGAACAACTTGAGTTATAAATAAATATACAAATAAATAAGTTCAGTAATGTTCGAATTCCTAATTTTAATTGCATTGATACTGCTGTATATCTCCCAAGTGTTAACGAGGTACTATCATTATAAATTCTATTTGTGTTAGGAATTCTGAAGGAAGAGACAAGTAACTTAGCACAATACATAAGTAATGTTAGCAATGTCTTTTGGCCATTGAAGAACCTGCCAGAGAAACATGTACATATCAGTCACAAATTGATGCACATTAAAAAAATTTTAAATCTTCATTCACTTTTCTAATTTTTAAATTTTCATTCACAGATAATTGTAAATAGGACTGAAAATCAAATGCTACCCATCAGTACTAGTTGTTTATGGATGGCATCTGTTCTGAGTGGTCCATGCCAAAAACCTAGGAGCTATTAAATATTTTGAATACCATCCTAGTTGTAAATATAATTTTGCTGGCTTTTGCACATAAAAACAAAAACTTTGCCAGTTGATGACTAGCCTTAGAAAACAAACCATTTTTAAAAGATTAATGACAATTTGTTCAGCTTACTTATAAAATAAACCAAATTGCTTATATTTTCTTAAAAGCTCACATCATAAATGCATTATTGTCATAATACGGAGTACTGTTTCACTGAGGACACCAACAGATGCATGCCAAAGGCATACAATTTTTTTAATAATACAAGATGAAAGTACCTTTGCAGAGATTGGGTAGAGCAAGCGTGAACACAGCAGGCTCCCAGAGGGAGAGGAGCAGACGCTCAGGGACCCCACAGGGACAGTCGGCTCCACAGGAAACCACCTGTGTGGGGTACATCAGATGCTAGGAGTTCTCCCTCTTTCACTTTTCCCCAGACTTTCTATCCTCCTGAGTGAGAACTGCCCCCAACTGCACAGGGACTCTGGCAATATGCCTGCCTGTCATCAGGCACAAGAATAGGACACCCTTAGCACACTCCTTACGCATTTCTCTGCCCGTGTGTGAATCGACGTCAGTTCTCCAAGAGCAGCCTCCGCTGGCCCAGGCTTCATGTCTGCGTGAATCCTCCCCGACTAGTACAATAATTTCTACCAGTGAGTTTGGATTGTCTATTTTGATGATGTAAATAATGGAATAAGCAATTCACCTATTACTCAATTATCCACTTTTCTCAGTGGACAGTGAGTTAGAAGCTACCAAGTTCTCCTGGGTCCTCACTCTGCACCCAGCCAATGACAGACATGGACTCTCCCTCTGCCTATAGTTCCTCTCTCTACATACGCATGTATTGACTTGCAAGGGTGCTCATGACACGAGGACAAAGCTCTAACTTTCATTTGAATAACTACGTGCTATTCCATAGTGTGAACATTCTGAAAGCTATTCAAGTGGACATAATGGCTTTTGTTATGGTTATTTCCCAATATTTGTGACAATCAAGCAAAGCTGCAGTCAACATCTGCTTTCACATATTTTTGTGCGCTGGCAGCACTTTTATTTCAATAACGTGGATTCCCCACAAATGAACCACTTTGGCTTGTTTTTATTTGTAGTGAGGTTTTATGAATTCACACTACTTTTAGTAATACTCACTCATACTGAATATCATAGTTCTTTTCACTTTTATTCATTCAAACGTTGAAAACTCATACTTGGTGTTGTTTAAGTCAGTGTTTTCCTGAGTAGCAGTGGGGGGATTGACGATCTTATTTTATGCTTATTATCCACGTGCATTGCCTCTTCGGGGAATCCTTTCCTTATCAGTTTGTAAGCGCTTTTGTAACTTTATAGATACTAACCTTTGTCATATGTGTTTCAGATAGTTTTATTTATGCAGTTTATCATTCTTATGTGGTCATATATATTTATCTTTCTTATTGATTTATTTTAAGGTTTTCTTTAAGATGAAAAATGTTTCCTGATATTTTTGTGACTTTTTATCTCAAGTTTAGAACTTGTTCTTTTTGGTTTGAAGTAAGAGTTTAACTTTTTTACTCAATGTGGATAGACAATTGTAACAGTTCTGAAATAAATTACCATCTGTGTTATTTACTGGTTTCTTAAATAGCCCTTTCTGTTTGGGGATTCTTTATTTGGTTTTAGTGTCTTATTTTGCTGTTTAGGTGCTCATAACTATTATTTTATTGTAATAGCTTTATGATATGTTATGGTGTCTGATGAGGTGCTTTTAACCCTTTTGAAAAGAGATTTTTCTCTTTCAAAAGTGTCTTTCATTTGTCTATATTTTTATTTTTCTATGTGAGTTTTAGTATAATGCTGTCAACTTCAATATAGTTTTATTTGGAATTGTAACATACCATATATAAATAAACAAATAAATAAAGACATTATTTGAAAACATGTACATAAAATCTCATTAAGAAACATGGTTACATTCTTTAATAAAATTTTACATCTTTTTTCTCTTAACTCCTACACCTTCTAATTTTTTTAAGTTGCCCTGAAGTTTTTTATATTTTTTCTTTGTTTATATAAATAGATTTTTCTTCCCATTTCTGAGGTTTGATGTTTTATTTTAAGTTGGAGGCACTTAACTCATCAGTATATCATTGTAGAATTATCAACATCTTGTATAAGAATATGTCATTTTCTTCTATCTTGGAAAGTGTTGAATGACTCAAACTTAAATCTATTATAAGGAAAAATAAAAAAACACTTTAGATCAGCTATACGTATAGCTTTGCCTAAAGAGTGGCACTCTTTATCTGGTGGAATGGCCTGTCAGCTAACTTCCAAGTGTTGATGAAATGCACAAAACATGTGGAAGAAAATAAGGAGCAACTCCTAGCCAATCAGTTGATTGGAATAAATCCTGGAAGCCAATAAGAAGATGAATGTCATCCTCAGAAAACTGTCATGAATTCAGGATACTGAGTAACCTTCCATAAAAATATTAGTTGATCAAAATAACTCAGATATCTATTTTGAAATTTCCTGTGTAAAAACAAATAGAATCCAATTATCATTTCCTGTGCTTATCCAAAGTGAAATGTGATCAGGATATCAATTAGTAGAATCATATTAGATTTATTTCTTGAGTGATGAAACTCAAACTAGAGTAAGGCATTTTTAAATATAAAGGCAATAGAATTCAATATTTTATATTCTTTAATTAAAGTGGATACTTACTGTAACTTAGATATGGATATAGCTTACCTCAGTGGATTCAATATATATGTTATCATTCTCTCTCAAACTACAATGTTTTCTTTCCCAACTGTAAAAAATTTCAGTGACATGAAAATTTTAAAATATATACTTAAAGGCTTAAACTGCTAGCTGTAGCTACATAAAAATATAAATTTTTTTAACTTGATTGTTTTGGAAACGTTTATGATGGAACCATTTTTTTTGACAAAATACAATATGGAACTTAACAATCACTGATACTTTTTGACTCCTTTTATAAATCAATAACCACAAAACGAATATCATTCATTTGAGACTTATCTGTGAGTTCTTAACCTGAAAATAAAGGCCTATTGAAGTGAGAGGCAAGGAGCATTTGAGATAAAAAAGAAAAGCTACTCTGGAAGCACTGATTCAGGCAACTGAAATAGTGTTCTGACTAGGAGACAAAGGCAAGAGAAAGGGAATTTATGAGAATGGGAAGGGAAACAATTACGTCAAAGAAAGAAGGCACTTTTATTGGTACAGATAAACTAAGATAGTGATGCTAATTCTAAACAATGTTTTTAATTTCCTGTCCCATAGTCAATGGTCTCATCATTATAATATCTGCTTTCCTGTTATCATTGCAAACAGTTCTTTGGGGCACAATGATGCTTTAGGTCCAGTCCAAAGATTATTTTGTCCTATTTTAACATTCCAAGGGTTTGAGGCACAAGACATGCAAGACAGTTCGCCTGGGGTGACAATTCCAGCTTTATTTTAAAGTGACTGCATTTCTATTATTTTTTTACTGTTATGTTACATACATGAATTCAAATCATGATTATTAAACTTTAGTGCTTTTTCTCTCAAAGAGATTTTACACAAATGAACAGTTTTCACTAGTTATGGTTGTCTATTAATCCCAAAATTGTATTTCCAATCTTGTCCCAGCAGTTTTCAATAACTTTTCTCAAGGACATATAGTAGAACTTGCCATGCCCCCATCAGCTGCCCAGTCTTGCTACTCACTAGATTTAAAAAGTAAAGCTGCTTGGGTAAACTCTAATTACAAACCTCCAAAGAAAGCATCTATGCTGGTTTTACACTTCATATCTAGAGAACTACAATGTGAATTGGACTGTAAGCCAAATGTTGAAAACATTTTTATTACAGGAAGACATCATATTTTAAAAATATAATCCTCAAATTACTTGGTCCTCCCCCCACTGAGACAGGGTCTGTGTCCTGTCCTCCTAATCAGGTCCATAGACTGTTTGGCATTGGAGCAGCTGTGGAAGTCATGCTGGACCAGTTTCCAAGACCTGACCTTAAGGAACTGATGCTTCTACTCCTTTGTGTCGCCTCTGGCACTCAACTTTGGAGCCCTGAGGAACCAAGTAAGAGATTTGAGGCTGCCTGCTATATAAAGTGATTAAAAAAAAAAAAAAGAGGTGTTGATGTTCTGGCTGAGCCAGCTGAGGTCCCTGCTGACAGCAAGCGTCAGTGGTCAGACATGTGAGTGGAGGAGCCTTGGAGATGATCCCAGGTGAAGCCCCAGGCTGAATGGAGTAGATCCTCAGCTATGATGTGCTTTTCCTGGATCCCTGAAGCATACATTTAGCAAGTTTAATAAACGTTTGTTTTAAGTATCTATGTTTTGGGGCAATATGTTACACACAAGAATAGTAACTGGACAGCAAGTGCCTAAAACACATCCTCCTCAGTACCGATGTTGCAGCACAGCAGTGACAGTTAAGTTTCAGAGGAGGCACCATGCAGTTTGAAAATAAACTTAGATGACTCAGATATGCCCCTGGCCCCGAGGAGTATATTTACCCCTGGGCCCCAGCACTGCCAATTGATCTGTTAGTAATCCAGCTCTCCTTATAAGTTCATATGGTTAGCTTTGTGTGAAATCTGTGTGGATGTTGTGCTGTGAGGACTGCTTCCATCAGACCTGATATTGGCCCGAACTGTTTTGAAGGAGCTAGCCCTTTAGGACAGTGATCCTTAGCCAATGTGTGAAACACTCCCACTCAGCAGTATTGGTTTGTAATCAGGGTTCTCAGACAAGTTTCAGGGCAGTTTGTACCAGCTTCTCAGCATAGTCTATTGATAACAGCGATATTGGTGGTGCGCACCTGGTTTGAGGCGGATGCCTCTGAGCTCTGCTGTTGTGCTGGTCACATTACAATGATGGGCCTACCTGAACAGTGGAATATAAAAAGACAACTGAGATTCCATTTGGGGCTCCTGTTTCCAGGGTTCCGTGTTGGAGGTTTCTGATCTCAGAGAGAACATATATCCAAGACAGTCCTGCAGCGGGAAGACAATTGGAGCCCACATGGGACCTCTCTGATCTGTACAAAACAATGTAATAGTTAGATATTTATGCCCCTCACAAAGTGATAACCCCTCCCCAGTCTACTACCCCTCTGACACCACATATAGCTGTTACAATTCCATTGACTATATTTCTTATGCTGTGCTCCATATATGTATTTATAGTTGAAATTCTGTATTATTCAACTTCAGCTTCAGGAGTATAGCACAGTGGTCTGGCATCAACACAATCTATGAAGCGGTCTCCCTAATAAGTCCACTGCTCATCTGACACCTTAAATAATCTTTACAACATCCTTGATTATATTCCCCGTACTGTATTTCACATCCCTGTGGCTACATTGTGACTACTAATTTGAACTTTCTAATCCCTTTACCTGCTCCTCCATCCCTACCCCCCCACATCTAGCAACCATCAGTTTTTTCCCCCTATATCTGAGTCTATTTCCATTTCTGTGGGTCTTCTTAGTATCTTTTTTAGTTTTCTTTAACGTCAGGTTGTCACTGTTAGTGCAGATGCCTTAAGTATATTTTTGTGCTGCTTTGAGAATACACTCACACATACATATGCATATCATTAGCCTCTTTACTGGATATGTTACTCTTTTTCTTATTCCATTCTATTATGACTTCTTTTGCTCTTTCAAATTCTGAAATACAGTATGGTTTTGACTAGAACCAGTGGTTAAAAAGGGTGTTGCCAAGATAAAATATCGAAGAACATTAAAAAGATAAATTTTCATTTAATATACTGTTGTCACTAGCCCATTGTAGGAAATGGATTTCTTAGTGACAAGGTCAACGAACATATTTCCGGAGACTCAAAGAGATATACTGGTGTTCTGCCAATCTTTCTCCACCACTAGGCAGTTCTGCAGTGAAGTTCTCTATAGACAAATTTTTCTTACTATGGTCATTAAAACAGTGCCAAAGTGCTAAAAAATGTGAGGTTGTTCACTAATATATCAGTTATTTTCTTTCTTCATCATTTTTAACTTAGATGTAATCATGTGATTTATTTTCTCCAATGAAATATCATCTTACATGATGTAAGTCACTTCTGGGTAGGGCATAATTTTCCTAGTTCCCTCTGAAGGTATTGGGAGGCACATGGCAAGATGGACTCTCCTTAGACCTGAGTTCCTTTGTACCTATAGTGAGCAGTAGTCCCTAAGAGGATGTGCTAGACATGAAATATGAGCAAGAATAAACTTTTGTATGTTAAGCCACTGACAGGAGTTTCTTATTGCAGCATAACCTAGTGTATCTAGCTAATATAAGGTCTATTATTAACAAAAGACAACAGGCCCAACATGAAGTCACTTATGCTAAGCCCACATCACCAAACTGAGACTTAATACCTAACCTAGTTAACAGTTTCAACTTCGCCTTGAAGTGGAAACTTAAACCAGTCAGTTTGGAATTACCTGGTTAGCGTTAATGAGGTAATCTGCCTGATAGACCCCTGCCATACCCTAAAGTAAAGTGATCTTGCCATAGACATTCTATTCTTGCAGGTACCTTCCTTGTCCCACCACTTCTAAAAGTCTTCCATTTTGTACAGCTCTTCAGAGCTCCTTTCTGTCTGCTAGATGGGATTCTGCCTGATTCATCAATCATTGAATAAAGCCAATAAGGTCTTTAAAATTTACTCAGTTGAATTTCATTTTTAACACTATTTTACATCTGCTTTCTGGTATATGCTGAACTTCTGGGATATTCTGACATATGTAAATTTTAGGGTACATGATTTGTTTAATGATTCATCCATGAAAACTCCTTTTCCAATTTTTTTTTAAACATTTTCTTTTTTATTCAGGGATTTGATACAACACCTTTGCAAATTAGGTTTCAATTGCTTTGTTTGTTTCATTAAAGTTTATTGGGGAGACAATGGTTAGTAAAGTTACGTAGGTTTCAAGTGTACAATTCTGTAACTCAATTGTCTTTTATTCTGTGTAATTAGTAGGGATTCTCCTTTAAAAACTGGGTGTTGAATTTGAAGGTTAAAATGGGATATATATTCCTCCAAGAAGCTATTTATCTCATGATTTTTCTGCAGTGGCATTGTAGCTATGCTTTCAATCAATGCCCTACTTCAGTGGTTACTGGTTACACCCATTTTTGCACTATTACAAGAGGAACACAAGCAACAATAATTTTGAAATTCATTACAATGCCAGGGTTTATATGCTCTCATTAAGCATTAATTGGTAGTTGATGGCTATTGCTATTTTTAACACCATTAGTTCATAGCAATATAATTAGTAACGCTAAGTACAGGAACCACATTAATAGCATTACTAATTGTAAATCTGGAGATAGAAACACAACATGACTGGTTAATTTCCAGGCAATATCTCATGATAATTAGCTGTAGGACATTTGTGCTGAACTAGAAAGGTAAATAATTTAAAATTTTTTCTACATTTTTTGGTGGCTTGCAATACTAAAACCACCCTTTAACGTATGGATCTAATTCCAGCTTCCAATGTTAATGTTTTTTCCTTTCAAGTTCCTTGTTGGTGTATGCTAAATAATGATTCATTCATCTCTTATAAAAAAATGTATAGTCATTTGTTGAACAAATGTTATTGTACTGAAATATATTAAATGACTTAATGATTTTATTATATTGTAATGGTTTCCAATGTTTAGTGCAAAACATTTTAATAGTTTTTTGATATGTCCCCTCTCTTTCCTCATTTCTCTAGCAACAAACTTGCCAAATTCATAAGTTTTCTATTAAGTTTCAAGACAATAGGATTAAGAGGGAAATGTTCTCAAGTTACAATGAGTAAATTTTAAAAAACAACTAGATATTACATATTTTCATTCATGCTGTTTAACATGTACTGAGTCCTTCTGTAGTCACATTGTATGGAATTTAACAGTCTATAGTACTTACAACACTGGAGGATTTATTCTTTAATTGTCTTTTTATGTGCCTGCTAAAGGGCAGAGTATAGAAAGAGATTCTCTATTATTTTCATTTTTCTTTCCTTTTCAGGAAAATTGTAATGGAATATGTATGAGGAGATTGAGAACAATAAGACACTCTGCTCTAATAAAAAATATTTGAGTCGTTATATAAGAAATCATAAAGTAGACAATTTAATTTTGCATTAATCCTTTCAAATTATTTTTCAGTTGAGCTACGAAGCTCTTCAGAGATAATATTGGCAATGTGCATTTCAAGCATGTCTTTGTGTGTTCTTTTCGGCTTTTCCAAGAAGTAGATTACATTGAAAGCACAGGTTTTCCTCTCTTGACTTGGTTTTCCTTATTCTTTTCACATCTGAGAGTCACCATGTGTCTCTTGCTGTTTCATCGGTAACGGGGGAAACAGCCAAAATGATGATTTCAGCATGTTGAAACTGTGAATGTATGTAGATTCTGTGATTTATGATTGGATCAAATGGGTAAAAATGAATTGAGTGCTTAGTGAATTAGTGTAAAATGTTAACACAAATTCAAGTGCTTCTTATACAATGAGAGCACGAGAGACAAGGGAAGATGTGGTTGGTGAAAACCTTTGAGGAGTTTATTCCCCATGTTGGCATTTGAGGGTTTTGTGAGGGTAGTAGCTTTATTATTCTCTTTCTTGAGCTTTCAGCTCTTAACAGAATGTGTGTTAGCCTGTCAAAATGTGCAGCGCTATTATTTAGCTGTAATTAGTTAATGATAATGTCATTTCTTTTGGCAGGGAACACCTCAACTAATGAAACAGTCTTCCACAAGCTTCGAAAATATACATATATAAATAATAGAGAAAAAAATCACTGGGAAGTTACGTGATGATTCTTTATTTTCTATCACATTAGCACATTAATGTGTGGTTAGTTTAAAGAAGTGGCATGAATAAGCTGCTACGCTGTACTGTTGGTAATATTGACTTTTATGGGCAATTTAATTTTAAGTCTACAATATATGATTTAACACAGTTCTGCTTTTCCAAAGATGGAGTATGAAAGTGATCCCTGTTCAATGAAACACCAAAAGAAAATAAATTATTTCATCCTGAGGATGGTTAATGTTCATAGAAATAGTACTACTGGTTGCTATACTTTCACTAGGTAATCATTTTTAAAGTGAAAGGTGATAATTAATGAGCTGCAGCCAATTACTATTGGAAAACCTGTGTAGTTGAGTGGAAGAGGAGCATTTCAACTTAATGATAAAATTATTAAGATGTTTTTCTACCCTTGTGAAAAAATTTGAAGCCTGAAGTTTAAGACATTTACGACATTATCAAATTTATTTTACTTTTGCTTCTGCAGTTTGGGAACTAAAAGAGAGTCATTCCTCCACCCCACCCCCTCCCCCTGCATATTTCAGGTGTTCATCCAAGGCAGGTAACAGAAGAGGTGATGGCTTATTGTGGAGATGGTGTGCTCCAAGTGCTGCAATTTTCATCCCATCTGCTCCAGAGCACATAAGCTTCCAGAAAGCCTGAGGTTTGCAGGATTATATATGGTCAGTCTGGGGAAAAAATTAAATGCATGTGTGAATCTGTTGTGGGAACAAGGCACATGTACAATGAAGGCAGGTTTTATGTGACCTGAGAAGGACCGGACCGTGAAATGATAGAATATTGAGCATTTTCACAGCCATGCCCTATCGGAAACAGATGCATGCGAGGGAGGCTGCAGCCTCAGAGTGACTCCCTGGCAAACACTGAGAAGACAGTATTTTATTGTTCCCGACCTTTATTTATCTACCAGCAGATGTCCCTATAAGGCAATACTATCTTATAGCTAGAATGGATGATTATGAAAATCAGAAACTGAACCACTCATTGTATTTCCAAAGATTAATGGGATGAAATCCACCATGTACTCCAGGACAGATAGCATGCAGTGCGGTGCAAAAATAAATTCAGTTTACTTCTGAAAACCACATGGAACAAAACTCCTTTTTAAAAAAATTCTAGGAGCCCCTGACCTTTATCAGTGTTAAAACTGCTTTCTAAAAGAAAATAACATGCTTGGTTGTGTCTGTGTTATCAGTTATACTTTAAGTATCAGTTGAATGAGGAAAATACTCAAGACCCAAAACTACTCTGAAATGTAAATGTTGACTTGAACTTGTATTTATAACTGGGTATAATCTCTTCATACATTTGAAAACTAACATAAAACATTATTATACGTTTTCATGAGACATATTACTCAGCTTGCAGAGAATTTTAGATGCACATATAGCTTTAAAGAGTCTGGCAATAACTCAGGCTGTCTGGAGGACTTGTAGCTATAAATTGTGAAGCAACGTTTCTTCCATTCTACTTTTTCATTCTTTGGTGATATGCTACTTCTTGGTAGATGGAAAACAGTGTAGAGAAACATTGTTGCAAAGAAGTAAAACTATCTCAAAAAGTGGTTTCTTCATTGAAGAAACAGACTAAAAAAAATCAATATCAACACTGATTAGAATTTCTATTTTTAGAAGTGATGGACCCATTTGTTTTTCTTCCCTAAGAGAGGCAGAGGCTATCAAGACCAAAGAACTGAACTAGATGTAATAAAAATTATGGGTTTTGAAATTAAACAAATGCAAATTTCTATCTGGGCCACTGACTAGCTGTGAGTTAGGGCACGTTATTAAACATATAGCTCATGTTTCCTCATTTAAGAATAACAGAAATCTCATGGAATTAGCGCAAGCATTTAAAAGGTCATTTAGGAACACGCTGGTATTTTATAGGAATTCAGTACACTCTGGTTCCCTTACTTCATATTCCTTAATCAGGCCTTTCACACTTTATGATCTCAGTGAATATTATTAGTTCGCTTACTTTTCGGGACAAGGTACAACCACTTCCTGCTGCGGGAATTAGAGAATGCATCATGGTCATAGGAGAAGCAGCATTGGTGTTGGACTTAGAAAGATTTTTGTCATGCAAAAACAGGGTTAAAGAAAATTTTCAAAAATTGTTTTCAAATAGTACAGATATTTAGAGACTTAAAACAAAAGTGAGAACAGGTAACGATTCTTTTTATTGCTGAGCTCCTTGATCACATGGAATTCCTACACCCAAGGGCCCCTCTCTAGTGATGTGCGGGGTCAGCATTGCAAATCCTGACCACCTGATGCGTGCTTATGGCCAGTCCATTTCTGTCAATGCAAATAATGAAAAGTATTATCTTTATATAAAATGTAATAGAAAGCCAACTTCACATTTTTTTAAGAGAAATTACAAGTCTGAAAATAAAAGTCCTGCTGGTATCCACTCTCTCTCTCTTCCTGCCATTACGGGCACTTAGGTACAGACATTTTTAGAAACACACCCGCTGAGTCACAGGAGAAGGACCAGAAGCTTTTGGATGACCATTTTCACTAGAATATTAGGAAAGTGGGATCTTGTTTTTCAGTTGAGCTTAGAAATAACATTTTCTCTGTGTAGAAGTTCCCACTATATTTTTAGAGCAGCTATTACTACAGATTTACAAAAGTTTCTCCATGCCAGGTGGAACTTTCTATTAGAAAGATAAACAATCACAAACTTATCCTCCATAAACCACATATATGTAAAATTACACAGACTCAGGGATATCTATCTATACATATATTTACAGATCACCACACTCACTTACATGTTAGGACATGTTTCTATATATAAGATAACAGTAAAATAAATAATGGGGGGCTGGCCCAGTGGCTCAGTTGGTTAAGAGCTCGCTCAAGAGTTTGAGCTCTGAGCAACAGCAGTTCGATTCCTGGCCTGAGCTGAACTGCCGCTGAGCTGCCAACAGGTGGCAGGATGGCTCAGCTAAATTAAATAAATAAATAAAATAATGGGAGAACAAATATTCCACTAATTCCGTGTCTCCTTTTAAACAGATTTCAGGGGGTTTACAAAATTATATATAACACACACAAAAATACAAAATATGCTACTGAGAAAATGATGGGAAAAGGGTGGAATAAATGAGATGAAGCTAGAAGTAAGTCAAATATAGACAATGAATATCAGAAACTTCTGACACATTATTTTAATCAACCAAAATGTTTCTCCTGGGCTTTCTGGTAGGCCATGCAAAGATACGTTCATCTCTCTGTTCATTTACTTGTTCAACAAATATGTGAGCATCTCATAGGTGCCAGCATTATTCCAGGGACTGGTGATAGATCAATGAACAAAAGAGAACACTCTCCCACTGGGTGAAAGGAGACACACAATAAACAGAACAAGGAAACTATGAGTCATTCTAGATTTGGAAAATGCTACAAGGGAAAGTAAGGCCAGGAAGAGGAACTGGGGTTGTGCTGGGAGTGGAAGTCCTTGCGATAAATGGAGTAGAATGGAGTGGCCTCACTGAGAAAGGGGTGGTTGAGGGAAGGACCATAAGCAGGTGAGGGTGTCAACCCTGCAGATCGCTCCAGGAACACAAGGGCAGGCAGCAGAATTAGCTAGTGGGGGTGTGTCTGGCACAGGTTTCCTAGTAGAAAAACAAAGAGGGATTTCTGAAGCTAAAGGTGGTGTGAATCAGTGGACACACTTCTCAGCCATATCTCTTCTTTCACTGCAATCCTAAGTTACTTGGGTGTTGTTCTTAAGATGTTTCCATTGTGCCTCATGAGTCTAACATCAGGAAGCTGTTCAGTAAAGTTAGTTCTAGAATCACACAGATGATGCTGACTCTCTTAATCCAAGATGTACTTAGCTCACCTGGAAAAGAAGTGTCTAACCTTGGGTCAGGGAATCCATGGGCCCTGCTTTGCATATGTGTGCAACAATTATGTGCATTTTTCTGAAGAGATGTTCCTAGTTTGCAGCCGATTCTCAAAGGGCTCCATGGCTCCAAAAGGATTAATAATCATGTCTAGGCTGAAAGAACTACATATTCTTCAGGCAGTCTCTTTTTCAGTTGTTCTATTTATTTTTTTAATCACTATTGAATTTCTTTAGTTGAAGTGGATGGCAGGTCTTCTGCTCAGTAAGGACAGAGTCATGCTTTAATAATCACCCCAGAACAGGTCAGGGAGAGGTAGCATAAGGTAATAACAAGTGAAAATGAAAATGAGTCGCTTGAGAAAAACACAAAATGTGAAGTTCCGTATACTGGAGAGTGAGCGTGGAGGAGGATGCTGGACGGGAAGGAAGTGTCTGTTGGCGGCTGGACAGGAAGGAAGTGTTGAGCAAAAGGAAAGTGAGAACAATGATGAATGGAAGACAGTGGTAAGCTGGTTAGAGTAAGAGAATGTGGGTAGCCCAAAGCTGCAGGATGCTTATAAGATATAACATGATAAAGTCAATTTTCTCAAGAAGGCTGTCTCATTTGTTTTTTTGTTTGTTTAATTTCTTTTGTTTTGTTTTGTATTTTTCTCATTTGTTTTTAATCTAGGCAATTTACAATGAAAAGTTTTACAATAGCAAATGACATCCTAATATTAGATATTTCTAGGAAACAGAGAACCAGACACCTACTTTAATTTCTAAATGCACAAAAAAAACATAATGCTAAAGGCTTGGAAATTGATATTATCTTGCTATTAACACAAGTAGAAAGTTACACTAAAAATGAGAAGTTAGATGATACATGAGGAAAAGGGAGGAAGAAGCAAAAATGGTTTGCGGAAAACAAAAAGAACGGTAAGAAAGAAATAAAAAATCATTTCTTAAAGTCTATGTCCTTGATATTTCCATCTATATTTTGCACTAGATATTTTAGAAATTAAACTGGTTTTTTACAAGTGGCTTATTATTAATAGCACAACAGGAATGGATTATACATTCCGAGTGATTAAGTGACAGTAGAGAAACAAATTCCCATCCGCCAGTAGATACTGGAGCAGCCTGCCAGGAAGGGGAGGCTAGTGAATGGACTTGTTACTGTAAGATGGCTGCTTAGAAATGGACAGAGCCCCATCACTGTGGGGCCGTTGTCATAGGCTTCCACTTCTTCCTTGCCCTGGCCTCTCTCCTAGCCTCATCAAGGTGAAGAAATGCAAAAGAATAAACCACCTTTGCAGCCTCCTCCCACCCTGAGATATTAGGATTCCTCATATTCTTCCCATCTACTCTCAAAAGGCATAAGTATTTAGTCAAGACTCTCTCTCTCTTTTTTTTTTTTTTTCCCAGGGACTCCTCCGCCTTTCAGGCATTACCAAACATATAATTAAGGAACACTTTAAAGCTTGAGCAGGCTCAGTTTTTAACACTCACCCCTTCCATTTGAAATGCAGAATGGAAATACTAATGAGTATTTCCTTGTCTATCACTGTTCCCAGGCTGAGAAATGCTAGATCTCAAATATTTTAGGATTACTTTTCTCACAGGCAATGAAAAGAACTTGATATTCTATAAGTGTACTCATTAATTACAGGCCCCAAATTTTCACAATGAAGGTAGATTCATTATTTTTACAGTGAGGTAGCGATTGTTGAGTAAATGCCAAGCCTCATTTGTAGGATAAGTGGGAGGAGCCAAATCTATTTTTTGGGGATTTTTCCTCTGACTTCCACTGCTAACACCAACTTGAACCTTGTCTCTAGGAGCGAACAGTTTTCTTGGAAGTGTGCTGGGAAAGCAGGAAAGAACAGCCCTGCATCATGGAAAGGGGCCCAGAATGAGCAGATTTCCTGAGGAGGTAAGTTCTTTTGTGACTCAATTTCTATTGTCTTGCTTACCATGTCCACTTCCATGCCTGCAGGAACCTCAAAGTCTGGGTGTCCCAACCCAAAGTGTCCACCCTCTCTGTTTCCTATCATATGACCCTTCTCCCAATTAAGTTACAAACCTCAATCAATATCCAAACTTCAATCAAGATCAAAACCTCAATATATCTTGGGGTTTCCTTGTTTTTCCCTCATTTCCAACCAGTAGGTTTCTTTTACTTTCACAATATTTTTTTAGACATATGCTACCCTAGTGTCTCTCCTTTTGTTCAGGTCCTTATCTCTCAGGCTTTTAATTTTGTAAGTCATCTTTTACCAACAGTCTCTTCCTTTCTAGTGTATCTTACCAATTCAATTTTTTTGAAGTAATGCTTAGATCAGAAACCTTCACTGATACTCCACTATCCAGGAGGTAGAGCTTCCACAGCCCCCACGAACAACCCCCACACCTAAACACCCAGCCCTTGACTGGATCTAATAGCTCATTTCTATAGAACAGAGTATGGACATGGAAAAATAATACAGTGGCATGACTGGCAGACACGGCCTTAACCAAGTGGTCAGGGCTAACATCACCAGTGACTGGCCATGTTGATGTCATGTACCCCAGATATTATGTGATGAGAAGGGCACTTCACTTCTGTGGTATTTTCCTCCAGAACCCATAATCCCACTCTAAACATGAAGAAGACATCACAGAAGTCTGTACTGAGTATATTCTACAAAATATTTGACCAACACTTGTCACAATTCTCAAAAGTCTTAAAAACAAGACAAAAATGGAGAAGCTGCCATAGACCATAGGAGACTAAGAAGCATCATGACTAGAAGCATTAGGGCATTCTGTATGGTAGTCTAGAATTATTTTTTAAAGCTAATAGTGAAAATCAGTGGTGAAATCTGAACGAAGTGTGAAGATTACTTAATAGTAATTTACCAATATAATTTATTGGTTTTGACAAATGTACAATGGTTATCACATAGAATGTTAACATTAGTGGAAACAAGAAAGGTTATCTGGCAACTTTCTGTACTATTTTTGCAATTTTTTTTTCTTCTTATAAATCTAGTAATTCCAGGGCCGGCCAACTGGCTCATTGATTAAGAGTTGGCTTGGGAGCCCCAGCTCTGAGCAGCAGGGATGCCAGTTAGGATCCCACATGGGCCAGTGACACTGCACCCTCTACAGCTAAGATGGTGAACAACAGCTCAACCAGGAGCTGGGCTGCTGTGAGTGACTGACAATGGCATAGGCTTCAGTGGGGCTGCAGTGGGCTACCGTGAGCTGCCGTGAGTGGCCAGCAGCCAGCATGAGCTGCAGTGAGCCGCCTTAAGCAGCTGTTCAATGGCTGGCGACTGATCTGCCTCAG
>NW_017731777.1:290911-292128 GCF_001890085.2 Hipposideros armiger
AAGCCATCTGGTCCAGGACTTTTGTTTGTTGGAAGCTTGTTGATTACTGACTCAATTTCTTTGGTAGTAATCAGTCTGTTCAGAGTTTCTGTTTCTTCTTGGTTCAGACTTGGTAGATTGTAAGCTTCTAGAAATTTATCCATTTCTTCCAGATTGTCAAATGTGTTAGTATATAGTTGCTCGTATATTTTCTTACAATTTCCTGTGTTTCTGTGGCATCTGTTTTCACTTCTCCTCTTTCATTTCTTATTTTATTAATTTGGGTCATCTCTCTGTTTTTCTTCGTGAGTCTGGCTAAGGGTTTGTCGATTTTGTTTATCTTTTCAAAAAAACAGCTCTTGGTTTCATTGATCTTTTGTATTTTTTTTTTTTGGTCTCTATTTCATTTGTTTCTGCTCTGGTCTTTATTATGTCCTTCCTTGTATTCCCTTTGGGCTTGTTTTGCTGTTCTTTTTCCAATTCCCTTAGGTGTAAAGATAGTCCTTTGATTTGAGATTGTTCTTGTTTCTTTAGATAGGCCTGCATTGCTATGTATTTTCCTCTTAGGACTGCTTTTGCTGCATCCCATAGATTTTTGAATTGTTGTGTTTTCATTGTCGTTTGTCTTGAGCTAGCTTTTGATTTCTCCTTGATCTCAGTTTTGACCAACTCGCTATTTAGTAGCGTGTTATTCAGCCTCTATGTATTTGTGTGCTTTCCAGGTTTCTTTTTATAATTGATTTCTAGTTTTATAGCATTGTGGTCACAGAAGATCTTTGATATGATTTCAATCTTCTTAAATTTATTGAGACTGGTTTTGTGTCCTAACATGTGGTCTATCTTGGAAAATGTTCCGTGTGCCCTTGAGAAGAATGTATATTCTGCTGCTTTGGGGTGAAATGCTCTAAAAATGTCAATTAAATCCAGCTGGTGTAAGTGTCATTTAAGGCCACTGTTTCCGTGTTAATTTTCTGTCTGGAGTATCTGTCCATTGGTGACAATGGGGTGTTGAAGTCCCCTACTACGATAGTGTTGCTGTTGATCTCTGTCTTTATGTCTGTCAAAATCTGTTTTATATATTTGGGAGCTCCTGTGTTGGGTGCATAGATGTTTACTTGGGTTATGTTCTCTTGTTGAATCGATCCTTTTATTATTATGTAGTGTCCTTCTTTGTCTTTTATTGTAGTCTTCATTTTAAAGTCTATTTTGTCTGAAATAAGTATTGCTACTCCCACTTT
>NW_017731777.1:292831-369641 GCF_001890085.2 Hipposideros armiger
TCTGCACTTCCTGGGCTTGTATGTCAATTTCCTTCACCAAGGTAGGGAAGTTCTCAGTCATTATTTCTTCAAATACATTCTCGATCCCTTGCTTCTTCTCTTCTCCTTCTGGTATTCCTATGATGCGAATGTTTTTGCACTTGATGTTGTCCCACAGGTCTCTTAAACTATTTTCTTTGTTTTTTATTCTTTTTTCTTTTTGTAGTTCCAACTGGGTGATTTCTGCTATTTTGTCTTCTAACTCACCGATTCGATCCTCTGCTTCATCTAATCTGCTGGTGATTCCTTCAAGTGTGTTCTTCATTTCAGTTGTTGTATTCTTTAGCTCTACCTGGTTGTTTTTATGATTTCTGTATCCTTTTTTATGTCCTCCTTAAGTTCCTTAAACATTCTTATCATCAGTGTTCTAAACTCTCTCTCTGAATGGTTGGATACCTCTGTTGAATTTATTTCCATTTCTTGAGGTTTCCTCTCATCTTTTTCATGGGACATGTTTCTTTGTTTCTTCATTCTGGCTGTCACTCTGATTGCTTCAATGTATTAGATCACCTAGAAAGAAAAAAGAAAGAAAAAGAAAAGGGGGGGAAGGGCCTCTCCACCCGCTTTAATCTGCAGACCACTTGTTCAGCAATAGAGACACTATGGGTGACTCAGCACCAGCTGTTGGGGGGAAGGGCTCAGTGCGTCATGCGCCGACCTCACTCTAGACTTGAAGTAAGCTTCCTACGATTAGTTGCTGTGTGTTCTGGAACTGTGCTCAGCACCAAAAATCCTCACAGGTTGTTGCGGGCTGTCTGGTGCTGCAAAAAACCCTTTGTGGCCTGCGGAGGTAGGAGCCAGGGACGAGGGGCTCAGAGTGCCCCTGGCAATACTGCTCTAGGTGGGCAGGGCAGGCCCCCAAGGCACCACAGGATGTGGTCAGTGGACCCCACCAAGTCAGAGCAGCATGCACTCCTGCATTGGCAGCCAGCCCACACAAACTTGCCTGGAAAGCCCCAGCTGAATCATGCAGGCGCACAGCTCATGGCCCTACACACCCAATTAAACTCCCAGTCTCAGCCTGTCCCAATCAGCTGCTTGAAGATCAGGTCAAGGAGCCTGACAGCCAATTGCCACCCATGCAACTCTGCATGCGCATTGCAGAAATCAGGGATCTAAGGCGAGGCACACACTCCCAGGTCTCAATAATCAGTCTGTTGGAATCGGAGCGCACCTGCCAGGTGTTTCCCTGGGTATGTTGCACAAGCAGTGTGGAGGGTGGGGAATCCAAGGCCGCATGCGCACGCATGCATGCACGGCACACATGCACTCCTGCGCCAATTCCAGCAGACCAATGCAGTCCCAGACCTGAGTCTCTGTGGGAGAGCCCAGCCCTTAAAAAATAGCGCCCTCCTGTGCACTACTCGTGTGCAACCTCCACACCAGGGGAACAATGGTCCCAGAAACCTCCAGCTCCCGCCCCAAAGGCACTCAGTTCAGTCCTTCCCGCAGGCTCCTGGGTCCCGTTCACAAAGGTACTCCCTCCAACAGGAACCGAGTGATTGCTCACCAGCAAGCGAGTCAGTTTGCTGGCTCCACTGGTTCTCCAGCTGCCCTCAGCCTCACCAAGTTAAGCAAAGAGAGTCCTCACTATTTTCTACTTCCAGCTATTATAGAACTCCTCTTCCCGGCAAAGTAACTCTGGGCTGCTGAGTGCAGTGTGGGGCCAGAGGGTCTCGCCCCCAACCGGAGAAGCCTCCCCACCGCTGAGGTGTCCCTCACGGGGTTCGCCTTCTCTCATCCCTGCCCCTCCTACCAGACTCGATGTGGCCTCCTGTTTAAGTCCTTTGTTTAGAGGTTCTGCTCATCTAGTGTTCAGGGAACTTCCAAGGTTGAATATCTTATAAATTATTTGTAATTTTGGTGTGATCCTGGGAGGCAGTCGGCACAGCATCTGTCTATTCCGCCATCTTACCGGAAGTGTTTCCTTTGGTTCTTGATTCCCAAATATAGATGTATTAAAAACTACCACGAGGCCTTTTCAAATATACATTTCAGGGCCACATCCTTGGAGATACTGATTTTGTAGGTCTGGGTAGGGTTCAGGAAACTCTATTCTTTAGAAGCTGTAGCATAGCTTCTGAAGTGCTGCAGGTTTGAGAATGATTAGTCTGCAGAAGTAAATGGTAAATGGCATATGACCCCTGGAACTTGTGGGCAACGTAAACCTTTAAATGTTCACTCACAACTTAAGTCTTCCCTCACAACTAGAAAATAATTTCAACTTTGCTCACCTCATAGGACATTCTAGAAGTCTCAGATTTACCTCAGGTTGGTTGATTACCTATCATTTATTCATATTTTTTTTCTCTCTCTCTCTAGCTCCCTGGAAACACAAGTTAAAATGTAAAGAGTGGTGTAGTACCAACCTGTTCTGAACTTATCTATATCTAATGACAAATAGCCTAAGTTAAACAGACCAAGTCTTTGAAAACAAAGACTTATTACTTTCCAGCTTATGGAGTAATTACTACAATAGAGCAGATAAGTATTGTCCATCTGACTAGCTTTAATGAATAGATAAGAACCAGAAAGTAAGCTGCATTTTAGTTGATTTGAGGCAAATAGAGGTCCTTGTGATTTAGGACAATTAGTAGTCCTCATATAAGTTAAATTGTGCTCTAGTTTTTGCTTTTGTTTTTAATGAAAATAGCAAAGCTCTCCACATATCTTTTTCGATTTAAATCACAGAATATCCTTGAGAAGTAGATATCATCAACTCCTTTTCACAGATGAGACAATTGAAGCATAGAAAGCTTAAAAAAATTGCCAGCAGTCACCCAGCTAGTAAGTGGTGGGGGCTAGGTTTATAACCTGGGACATGACACCCAGTACAACGTACAGTTGCCCTATAGAAATGTGCCGGATAAAACCTTGAAGTTGTGAAATATAATTTGTTAATTCAGCTGGGTCCAGAATATAAACAATGCTCAAATGGTGACATGAACGTGCATGGGTGTATACCATTTACACAGTTAGCTTAGACACATAATGTTATTATATATTCCTCCATAGCTTATAACTTTTCCTAGAGGATGGCAATGTTGTGTGTGTGTGGGCATGTGTGTGAATTTTCTGTCAGCCTTTCTAGCATGCTACATTTTTATTCTTACTAGGCCACTTTCCTGGATCTGAGAAACTCCCCAAGGACTGAAAAATCTGGGATTCAAAGCAGTATGCTGTGAATGTCAGGATTGGTGTGTGGTGGCAGGAGAGTAACATGAGTAAAAGGCAGAAACTTCCTTTTAAAGTATTAAGAAGTTTAGATGGAAAATATCCCAGCCTGACATTAACTAATCCCCAGGTATCTACAAAATGACTGAATATTTTTTCTTGTACTGTGTTTTTAGGAGATTTCACCACACAAACTGAAACAAGCCTGTGCTGTCATTCCTGAAAATCTCTAGTCTATTACAATGAGGAGAGCACCTGTGAAAAATAGTGTGGATGATAAATCACAGAGGGCTGCATGGATCACGGCAGCCTAACGCTGATAAGTACAATTATGGGTTTGTCACCCTGGGGAAATATCTTGATCAAGGCTCTTCAGATCCAGTATCAATGCTCAAGTTCTTACCCACAGACTGCTATACCTAATTTGGGGACTTAGCACATCTAATTTTAAGGATATTGCAGACCTTCTGGCAGGGCCTTATCCAATATCCACAGTAATGAAACCTTGTTCTGATGAGACCTATTCATGGTGTGAGGATGGAGCACCTCTACTACTAGTAGGCAGCAGTCTCCACACACTACAAGGGAAAAGAAACATAAACAAAACCCAAACTCAAGTCCTGTCCTCTCTGACTCCAATATATTAATACTATAGAATTTTGCATAAATGAACGTATAGAAAATAATTTCATCTCACTATTCAGAGAGATGCCCACACTTGCTCAGGTTGATTTTTAAAAATATTGTAAATAGAATTTTTAAGGCAATATCATAATTCAAGTAAGTATCTACAAATACTGGGGGTGCCAAAAAAGATGTTTACAAGTGGACACTTTGGTCAACGTTACTCAAGCAGTAGTTCACTGTAATCAGTAGTGTCTGGATGCTGATAGTAACCACTTTGAGCACCTCTTGTAATTGCAGAAGTCAAACGTGACTTTTATTCATCTTTTGTTATTGGTATATATTGAGCATTACAATTTTAATACAGTTTGCCTTTCTTAAAAGGTGTATACATTTTTTTGGCACTCTCTCTATATTTAGGACCAAAATGCAAACAATTAAGTCATCATGGTTGAGGATTATTTTTAAAGTATGTATCCTTCATTGATAATTGATCTCAGTTATTAGCTATGATGTTATCATCATAAAAATGTTTTCTTATTTTTCCAATATCAACAAAATGAGATAAATCTATTTGGGTTCTAAAAAATCCAAAGCTCCTAAATTCTAGTATTACTCCCCTAATTTCATTTCAAGAACTATGTCAATCCTCTTTGCTCCAAACATATACTCTGTACGTGACACTCTGCACTGTGTCTAGTCCTGTTAATGAAACCATGTATCATCGGCTGCTTCTCCCACATTTTTATCTTGCGATCATAGATCACACTTGGCATTGTTGACTATCGCTCTACATGCGCATATCATATCGTCCTTTTATCCCCTAGTAGCTGGTAAGTCTCTATGGGACAGGAGTTACCACAGTCTTTTGCATTTTTGTATTTCTTATTCCATGTTATACTTAATTTATGTTTGATAAGCGAGAAAGTCTACAGGAAAATTGATGCCACTTTTGCTTTGAGGATAATATGGGATCCCAAGTTACAAGATCCCAGAAAGAGATGTCAATGTGTTTATGAATTTAGTATACAACAAAAGTTAAAATTTTAACACAGCAGGAGAGAAAGATTTCTTTAATAAACAGTGCCAACAACTTGCTATCTATCTAGAAAAAAATAAAATTTGTTCCCTATTCCATACTATTTTTTTCAATTCCTGATTGTTAAAAATCTAAATATAAATGTAAAATATAACATCCTATGACAACATAGGAACAGGGACAACTTTTTAACCAAGGCAGAACACAGAAATCTTAAAAAGGAAGGATAGATTTATTTAACTACATTAAAGTTATAACTTCTGCCAGCGTCCTCAAAAATAGTAGGTAAACGATAAGATTTCGTAAAAAACAAAACAAACAAAAAATATCCTTATTGGCCAAAGGGTTACTATATGGAATATACAAACAACAACAACAACAAAACAAACTTATAGAACAAGAAAATAAACAATTCTATTGAAAAAGAGCAGCAAAGACTTCAGTAGCCAAAAAAATTGTGAAAAGTTATCCAAATACACTGGTAGCAATGCAAATTAAGGTAATTGTGATATATTGGGTTGTCGGAAAAGTCATGATGTATTTTTTCTATGTTTTTCATTGCAAAAATGAATCATGACTTTTCTGACAACCCAATATCACTTTATTTCCATCAACCTGGCAAAATTTAAAAAGAACTATTGCTGCCAGGATGCAGAGAAAAGGGTACTTTTATATATTGTAGCTGGAGATGAGAACAGTTACAGCCTTCTTGGAAAACAATCTGACAGTATCTATTAAAATTAACAGTACACAGACTCTAACAGGAATTCAACTCCTGGATCTCTTCCACAGAAACAAAAATACCAGCAAATAAAAATACCCATATATAGGTATTGGTAAATATCATGATATCAACAAAAATAATGAACTGGAGAGTATATTAGTTGACTTGGAGGGTTTGCCTTATGTATAGTTGAGTGAGAAAAGCAGAGTGGGGAAAAGTAGGCATGCTTTGATCCAACATTTATAAAAGAGTATTTGTATGCCTTCCTATTTTTTTAGGTATTATATGGAATGGTAGGTATGAATATTCATGTATGCATATATTTCATATAATTACATGAACACGGGGATAATATAACAGGATATTTACTAGATTGTTAACATGGGACATTGTTTCCTGAAGGGAAGATGAGAAGGGAAAAGGTAGAGAGGAGTATCAAAGGAAATATTGCACTTCAAAAAGCCAACATGCTTTCAGGTGCTGAAGAGTGAACATGGAAGAGTTTACTGGTGAGGACAGGTGTCTGGTAGTATCTGGATGGAAGACTCCACTTATATAACTATATAAAATTATATACACATGCCCGTACACAAAATTTTTAAAAAGTGATGAAATACCGTGAATTTGGTCATCCTGTAAAATACCTCAACAGTGTCTTCACTGAATCACCAGTGATTTCACTAACTTTTCATACCAGGCTCATTCATCCACCGATCTTCTGAATAAGAATAAAGGAAAGCTAAGAGCTCAGCCTAATCATTTTGATTCTTTTTTAAATGTGTAAAATAAGAAGCACCTTGAACAAGAAGCAGAAATTCCTGGAGACAGCATGATACAGTGGAAATACACTAGGCTTGAAGTCAGACTCCCTGAGGCTCAAAATCCAGCCTCATCATTAATGAGTTACATGACCTTGGACAAGTTGCTTCATATTGCTTGCCCTCAGTTTATTCAACCATGAAATGGGGATAAGGAAACTCATGCGGGAGGTCTGTGCTAGGGAATGAATTATATCATGTGTGTGAGTGTGCCTTGCAAAGTGTTTGGCACATTGCAGGACTCAATAGGTTACATGAAAAATAAATCAGGATAAATGAGAGGCTTGGATAGACTAGGAGCCAGAAAATCATGTAGTGTTGAATTTAATGGATATTTTTGATGTGGAAGCCATTTGAAACACGATGATGCACAATTAGTCGCCTTTATTCCCTGTAACACCAACATGCAATAAATAATCTTGGAATGTCTGCACGGGATTCAGGTTTGCACAGTGGGTTCTCCCCTCACCCTGGCTGGCTTGCCCAGCCTGTTGGGAATTGTTTTTATATGTTGTATAGATGGATCATGCTTTCAGATACACCAAGTTGTCCTCTACAAAGGAAGAATTTATGAAGTCCTGTGGTTTTCATTTCATGGAAAGTGGATGCAATTTCTTTGGATCATTCAGCTAAGATTATAGGTGCTTTTCCCTAATAAAATTTTCTTAGGCATTGGCCTCATTTTTAAGAAAATAGGTTTACTTACACACTAAATCCATCCAGATGGTGGTCTGGCTAAGTAGGGGCCAGATAAATAAGACAGCACTGAATTCAGGAGATGTGTTTGACTGAGAAAGCTCTAGGGAACATGATTAGGCACAATTTATTTTTGAAAGAAAACTTTCACATTAAATTACGCTGGGAACTATGAAAACTGACATTTTGGGACACTTTAGAAATTATGAAGTTCAACTTTTCTGAACACTAAAACAAATTTAGTGTAACTTTTATGTAGGTGCCTCACTTGATTTCAATATATTTAAATATTTTGCTATAATTCATAACCCAGGCATCTTTCTGATGTTCAGATTTACCTCATAAAATGAAATCCATTTGTAAATCATTTAAAGGAATTTTAACAGTGATCCTCTGGAGACTTTTAAATTAGTATATTATAAATCATCAGTTAATTCAATACCTTTCGTTATTCCACTGGCAATTATAATTTCCTCCTCTGTTAGAATTCCCCATTTGGAAAAACTCCTTCTTAATATTTATCTAATAACATACTTTATTTTAATAACCTTTAAGCATCTCCCATAATGTGACATTTACTGAACTAAAGTATGTTATGATGCAAAATCTAAAACAAAGTCCTTCTATCCAAATTAACACTGGCAATTCATGAAATTATTCTTTAGTTATTTTACTCTGGCCATTGTACTGTTTTTGGTAAAATGTTGGTCTACTCTGAATTGCCCTATTTGGATAGAACAGGCTGATTAGCTCAGGTTGCTACTTAGGTCAAGATCACATTGCTTACTGTTGACAAAAAAAAATGCACATTTATTTCTGTACCATATGTGCTTGTTTTTGCATGTCAAGCTCTTGAGAGCTGTTTTGGTTCTTCTAGGTTCTTCTTTTGGCTCTCAGGTTTGCTTTAAAAAAGTGGCTCTAAAATTCTGACTTTAAGAATAGTATTCATAGGTTGTTATAGCTATCTTTTCAGTGTATGATTTTCAACTTATGACATGAATGCTTCCTTACTGTAATTGGAGAAACAATATACAACAAAGATGTGATAAAATGCCAATTATCACACATTTTTGTCTCTCCCATTCTCAGAAGATTACTAATTTTGCTTTTCTACTTACACAAATGAATACAAGCACATAAATGCAAAAAAGAAAGTGTAGGTTTGGTTGGTTGGTTATTTTATTAGAAAAGTAGCATAAAATACACATTTCCTTTCAACTTACTTTTTTTCTGTTCATTTAGCACATCATGGATAACCCTATATATAAATAGATATTCATCTATTTTGTTTCTATTTTGATACACTCATATAAACAAATGCACAGGAATGGGAATAAATAGTACAGTTGATTGATATTTTTTAGAATAGCATTTTTTTTCTATTTTTGTTTAGATGTATG
This sequence comes from Hipposideros armiger, assembly GCF_001890085.2. NCBI lineage: Eukaryota > Metazoa > Chordata > Mammalia > Chiroptera > Hipposideridae > Hipposideros > Hipposideros armiger. Next base: position 301,346 of record NW_017731777.1, read on the forward strand.
TCCCTTACCTTGGCAATTAACTTAACACATTGTTCCTTCTCCCTTGATCTTTAAACATATCCCACCTTTGTTTTTTGGTCCCCACCTTTTGGGAACGGTGGGCTTACGTAATATTTGAGCAGTGGTGGTGTAGACTCCTCATCACTTTCAACAATACTACATTGTCTGAATTTCCAATTACTATTAAATGCCAGATAGTAATTAAATTACCCAAGAAATGGAACCATTTCCCTCAGATTTTAATATGAGTGCCCTGGTTATTCTTCAGATCATGAAGGTGCTTAATGGAAACCTCAGCAGTCAAACCTGAGTGATCTATTAAGATAACAAGAAGGTTTGATAGTTTGAATTCCCATATACTTCTCAAACTGCTTGATGTAGAGGCCATGGTCTATGATTTTTTTTGCCCTGAGGAATGTCATGCTTGTGAATTATATATAGGTTAAGCTCAGTTCAGTGAAAATGTAACCTATGGGAATACCAATCCTAGGAAAATGGTTCCCTTCACAAAATATTTATATTTTCTTTAGGTATTATAAATATTTTTTATTTCTCAAGTCTTATCTCCCACCTTCACATGTGTTAAATCTAGGCATCTGCAATTGCGATGATGCTGTGATGTACTGCTCATGCCCTGTCAGGAAGAAGGATTTGTCACCTCCACTGATGAGAGTATGCTGCCAGCAGTCAGCCCTCTTCAGGGGTTGTCCCAGCCAAGATAGCCACCTTATCCATGGTCACACTTCATAGATTCAAAGGCCTGGCAACCCTTTCGCCCTGACTCAGGACGGCGCTGAGGTGGCATCCGTTATTCAGACTTCTTGTGGGTCAGCTGAAGATCCCAAGAAGACTATCTTGCATCTCAAATTTTCCAGCTGCCCCATCCTGCTTCCCCCCTGTCCTTCCACCTGAAAATACTCATATGTAAAGCAGAACTCATCTTCTTCCCCAGATTGCCTACTCTTTGATATTTTCTTTTAAGAGAAACGTCATTTACATAAGCTTGAAATCTCTTAATCATCTTCAAGATTTTCCTTTCTTTCATACCTTATGCCTGTCAGTTAGGCTTTTCTCATTTATTCCTTCACAAGGTTTTTCACAGTCATACTTCCTCTTTTTCCCCTGGCTCTGATTTTTATTGCTACATTTCGATGATTATAATAACTGGCTTCCCTATCTCCAGCTCTTCCTTGCCATCTATTTTGCACCCCACAATCAGGTATTCTTCCTAAGCAAATTTCTCATCACATAATATAATGTACCTGAGCAAAGCCATCAGACTGGCCATTCGTGCTCTTCTCCAGTAGGTCCAGTTCTCCTGCCTCCTGCGCATGGTAAGATTGCCCTTCCTTACTTTTGTGAAATTAGACATGACCACGTAACTTGCTTTGGCGAGTGAAATGTGGGTGGAATAAATGTTACGTCTAGGCGGAAGCCACAGAGCTTGTGTGTGCATGCATGACGTTCTCCTGTCCCCACCCATCGTGACGTTTCAGATGGTGGGGACATTTTAGAAAGTTGACTACATCTGTGGATGAGGACAACATGAAGAAAACTCTTGACCAACTTGAAATAAATATGTAGCAGCAACCACAGATGAAGTTTTTCTTTTGCTTTGAGCCACTAAGAGTTTTGTTTTAAACCTCAGCTTAACTTCAGTTCCCAAATGGCAACCAGGATATAATTAAATTCCTTGAGCCTTTCCTTCAGAGTCCTCCTCTGCCTGATCATAACTCAACTTTCTAAGCCTGTCTCCCACTCTTTTCTTAGATAAACCCCAGCTCCAGTTCCTGTGATCTCCTTCTTGTTTCTCTCTATAAGTCATTTCTTAGTTACTTTTGATCATTCTGTTCTACTACTTGAAATTCCCAACTCATTTTTTTTTCCATTCAAATTATGGCTGCCTTCAAGCCAAGTTCAATCCTGCCTTCTCCACAAGCTTTCCCTGATCACCCCAAGGTCATATGGCCTTTAGAACTCATGTGATATCGTGTGAACTATCCATATCACTCAACACCTGTCTCTAAGTGGAGAATAGAACATTATGATTCTCCCTACCCCTTGCCCCCAAAAAGGAGTATTTTCTGTTCTGAAATATGGTTTCAGAGTTATCTGAGTCCTCATATCACTATTTACTAGGAAACGATGTGCATGTTCTTCTATCTCAAAGTATCTCACTAGAGACAGTGAATGCCCACCACATAAATGCATCACATCAATAAGGCCAGCTAAATGGTGTGCAGTTGCTGTGATGCTTGTAGTACATTTTTAGTGTTTACACAGAAAGCTCATGTACTGTATGTTTAATATTATTGTGGCTCTTCAGAATGAAGGCAAAGCACCTACATCTTTATTAATAATTTATTTTATGTAGAAAATTATGTCTTAGAATAACAAGTTTGTTTCTTACTTACCTTTTATTTCTATTAAATGTTTTATCTAATCTTAGCCATCTAATAGTTTAATACCCCATCTGTGTAGGCAGCAATACTGATTTTTATTTTCTACATGTAGGCTAAATCCTAGGTAACCTTACAGTATTTGAAGTTAAAACTTACATTTCAATCAACTTTAATTGAAACAGGGGAGGTGTCATGGATGTGTTCTACTGATAAAATACAATATTTGTAAAACTAATTTTTAAATTGGTATGTAAGTCATGTCCTTCTATATTAAATAATACCCTTTGAATTCTTTTAGGTTTTGTATGTGTGTGTGGGAGGGAAGTGTGTATGTGTGTGTGTGTGTGTGTGAGAGAGAGAGAGAGAGAGACAGACAGACAGACAGACAGACAGAAGAGGGAACAATGACTTCTGCTCCAAATATTTTCTTTGATTGATACACTTGGAATAAAACCTTATGGTCATTAATTTAAATTGACAATAATGAATCTAGAGCTTTACTCTCAGATAGTGACACCATTTTGGTTTTAACTTTCTTCAAATTGTTAGAAGAGATTTGTTTTAGACCATTCTAAATTCACTCAACAAACATTTATTGAGCACCAATTAAGTGCCAGCCACTGTGAAAGTCACTAGGGATGCAATGATGAATAAAATACCATCTTTGGCTTCAAACTACTCACAAGCTAATGAGATCATTAGTGACTGTTGAAATTGTACCCTTTGCTCCACTCATCATGTGATTTTAGGAGTACTTTCCAAGCTTAGAAAATTGCCTGTAAACTATCTATGAAGAAGCAGAAATCTACCTTTGCCCACTGTGGACAATTAGTAGCATGATACAACTAGTATAGAACTTAAAATAAAGAGACTGAAATTTGCATTCTGGCTTAGCTACTCCTTAACCTATCACCTTTTGCAAAGCAATTAAACTTTCTGAGTAGTTTTCACTCCCATATCCCTGTGATATTTATCTCACAGCCTGTATAAAAAATTAGAAGTTGAGAGATAGGAAAGTAATATGCATGTGTTATTTTAAAATTTCTGATAATATCCACACTAAGTGGCTTCTTTATCTCTTGAGTTCTGTGTGTGTGGGGGGGGGAAATCACACTAGGCCAACTTCACTGCCTGAATTTTGTAGCTGAAATTTATAACCTTTATCATCCTTCTCATCATTCTAATTATAATATTGACATGACTTCGATATGTCATGCAATGGGCTAGACCATATGTTTAGATCAGTGTTTCTTAACCTTAGCTGCACATTAGAAGCACATGAATAGCTGTAAAAACACCAAATGCCCAGGTTCTATTTCAGACCAATTACCTCAGAATCTCTGGGGGAGGGACCCAGGCACCAGCACTTTCTAAAGCTCCCCAGGTAATTCCAATTAGGTTGAGAACTACTTTGATTAATTATCTCATTAAATCTTTATGAAAACCCTGAAAGTAGAGATGTTCATTTTCATTTCATACAGAAGAAACCGAAGCTCAGCAAAATCAAGGACTTTATTCAATGTCACATACCCAGTTAGTGACAGAATTTGGACTCAAACCCAGGTCTGCCTGGTTTCAGAGTCCATGTTCTTTTTCTTAAGCTCTATCAATATAATGTCAACTCTCTTTTGTCTGACTTCCAAAATGGAGGGTCAAAGATTAAGAGGATTTTGAGCTCAGCTTAGTTCTGCTTTTTTAGGATTTCCCCTTCTTTATATGGTCTTTTTTCTGTAGGTAAGGATTAACAATTTAAATTAATTGAGGTGTTAGGGAAGTTTAGAAACGAAAACGTTCCTATTCCAGCTAACAAAGAAAGGATCCTCATTATTTCATACAATTTATGGGTACGATAATTAGATACAGTATACAAAAATGGGGGCAAGGGTGAGAAGGGATGGAATACAAGTTTAGTAATTGCTTTTAGAAAGGAGTAAAAATGCTGAGCTTTTAATTATCATTTTCCTGTAATATATTTTTTCTATTTCTTTATCTCCAAACTTTCCATGTTATTTTGTGTTTAGTTTGACTTTTATAAGTAAAAATAGCATAAAGTTAAATTCTTAATAATCCTATCTGTGAGTCTTAGATATTTTTTCTTGAGTCTTAGACTTTTAATAGCTAGGGTTAACCCAGTCACATTTATTGTGCTTACTAATATATTTGGACATATTTCTGCCATATTATTTTGTGTTCTCTGATTATTGTTTTCTATCTTTGTTTCTTTTTTTCCTGTCTCATCTACCTTCTTTTAGATTTTTAAAGTTTAATTTCTTTCATTTTTTTTCCTGTATAGTTTTGGAAATTGCACTAGGTAGGGTCCTTATTTGCATACAGCAGAAACAAACTCTAGCTGTTCTGAGTAGAAAAGGCATTGATGAAAAAGGTATTGAGTAACTACTGAAATTAGCTGACAAGATTGTGTACAGTGGGGCTACCTGTTGAGGTAGTTTGTCTGATTGGCTACAAACATAAAGTGACTGATAATGGCCAAAATACATATTTTAATAAAACACATTATAATGAATTATCTGATTAATTAAAAGTTACCAGGTGTTCTTGATTATGACTGTCATTCCAGATTAATTAGTAATAGTGCCTCAATTTATTATATCAATTTTATAGCATAAAAAATAATGAAAACCATTTAGGATGTTTGTTTCCTGGCCTGAGGTAATAGCTTGGTGGTAAAGGGTACTTTCAAAATAGATGTAGATCATCTAAATCATAACTTTTGTTTTGGTGTGGTGGGTTTCCAGGTGGCTGTTATGTTACAAAAAAATAAATAAATGAGTGAAAGAAAGAAAGTAGGATATCAATTAGGATAGATCAATTATAGGTAGGCATGAATCAAGGATCATGAGTAATCCAATTTTGGTACTTGCAGCTTAAGAAGAAAAAAAAAACTAACAAGAAACTAGTATTCTAGACCACACACGGAACAGAGATTATGTGTAATTTGTTAACTAATTCAGTTTAATTTACTTCCCCTTGACAATGACTAGGTAATTCAGGTTTTTTGAGAAAATCAGACCTCAACAATTCACACCATTGTACAAAGCCAACCTTGTCAGCTAATTTATCTTTTTTAAAAATCAGAAAATATGCTTGTTGTAACTACATTTTAAAAACTAAGCACTGAGTTTCAATATTTATGCCCTTATAGAACTTTCTAGAGGTGAACACTGCCTGGGTCTTGACATAGCCATTTCCCCCCTCCCCCTGGGTATCCCTGAGCTGCATATAATTCCTGTGCTTTCCTGGCTCGATTTCACTCCAAAGTCTGTGACTGACACTCTATGCTCCCTCCGTCTACACTTGCCTGACTAAGTCCTCTGTATCTTGTCATTTTCAACTTGGATGTCACCTGGGAAATTTTCAATGACCTCCCTAACGCCCACCTCTGCCTGGGCTAAATTTACTGGAGACACTATACTCCAATGTCACTATATTATAGAATCTAAAAGATTAAATGTTTGCAAGAATTTTTTCCCATTAGACTTTGAGCTCTGAAAGAGCAACAAACTATGCTTCATTCATTTTTGTATTGCCTTAATTTGACTCCATATTAGATTTCTGTTTTCTTCATTTATAAATGCATTCCTTTGTGTGCAACTTATGAGTCAAGTAGGAAAAAAATATTTTGCTCCTTATATTTTTTGCACAACTATATTTTATAACTCTAAAAACATTCACAATTATGTGCATTGGATGAATGTTAAATGTGGTAAATCATTCATGTTTTAGCTGCAGACTGCCAAACCCACCTTAGAGACACACATGCTATAGCTATGGCTACTGTTTTATCTGACAGCAAAGCTACCCATCTTCCTGGAAAGGAGTTCATTTTCCAATCAGACATAATGAACACTTAAGGAAGTGCTGTGCTTGGAGGAAAACTATGTATCCTGGAGTTTGTGTCAACCCACTGAACATATGTAAATATTTACATAGACACTTTCAGCCTCTGTTGTCAATGAATGGGCTTTTCCTTGATATTTCTGAAATTACACTGTAGAATTGCTTCAAGATATTAGTTAGCAAACAAACAAACAAACAAACATTCTATTGACAACTTAGATGGTAATCAATCAGTTCAAAACAACCTAAACTTCCAGCTATACCATGAGGAATGACTGGTGTTTGGATTAGCCTCTCCTCTACGTTGGCACAGAATATGAGTGATGGTAGTGTAAGAAACCTAGCAAATCAAGAACACTCTTTAAAAAAAATTCTTGAGCCTATTTCCTCTATTTTCTCAACACATACTTTCTTCTCACTTAATAAATATATCTTGGAGGGACAGTGTGGTTAGTGGAAAGGGAATATGATTTAAATTGAGACTGTTTCAATCCTGGCTTCAGCCTGTCACTTGAGCAAGTGGCTTAACTTTTTTAAGCCTCAGTTTTCCTATCTGTAAAATGGAAATAATGGTATGCTGATGATTATTGGGTGGCTAAAGAATAACGCACTCTATGCACTGGGTGTAGAGTTCATGCTCAACAATTAGTCACCATTATTACTAGGTACAGTAGGAAGAGAAGACCAATTAACCAAATCTTTGTATGTTTTTTTCTTTCTGCATTGGATGGCCTTTGGTTTTAGAGTCGCATATATGTCTTGGTAAGACCGTCACTCTCAAATACCAAAAATAGACTTTGTGTGACATGGGTGCTTTCTGATTTCCTCTGAGTAACAGCTGGGGTTTATAACTGTTCTAATTGCAAGGAGTCTGCTCATATTGTATAGAAGGCTACACAACCAGTAAAAAATAAAAAACAAAGACAGGAAAAAAAGTGATTTGGGAGTAAAGATGTTCCTTAATATCTTGAGTGTACATGTTGTTAAGTGAAAGGAAACCTGTTCATTTTATTCAGAATTGAGTCTATTAAACACTGTACACAATAAACACTTCCGGATTTAATCTACCGTTTTTGCACTTCCTTAGATATACATCTTTCTTTCTGAGGCTAATGGTGAAACGCTGGATCTCTGTTCACTGCATATATGACAGAGGCAATGTTGGGAAACAGACTTGATGCTGGTGTGAGCCTGCCCTGGCCCAGGTTGGGATTTGTTTCTTTATGCAGATCTGTAACTCTTTCCCCAAGGGTAGAATTTCCAACCAAGAATAATCCTTTAGGCTTTGTGTAGCTCCAACCTAGTCACTACAAATTTGTAGGTGTTTTTTTCTTTAAAAACTTTCTTCCTGATTCTGTGTGAAGATTTAGTTAAATGCCTGTTTAAGAATTGATGAGTAATTTAAAGGATTTAGGAGAACATTCTGTGCTATTATATGCAAATCCATGCCATGCATGGCTCCCTGTGTCATTAACCTGGCAGTCATTTCATGCATGACTCCCCATCTTATTAAGCTAGCAGTATGGAATATTTGATTTACTAAACTGGTATGAACTACTTAGAGTGCTAATATAGGAATATAACTTTTAAATTTCTTTGGAATAACTATCTTCGAAACAGATTCTTAAGGACGATAACATTATTTTGACAGCTGTGCTCAGTTTCTAAAAGCCTATTTTAGGAAGCGTCTTATCACTGTTGGAACTGTACCTGTGTGATTTGAATGAACCATACAATAATTGAAAATGAAAAGCATCATAGCAATAAGAGACCTTAGAATTCTGTAGCAAATGATTCAACAACACAGGTAAATAAATGTGGTAGAAGCATTTGCTTCTAGACAGGATGTTTCAGTGTGTGGTTGCCTGTAGCTTACCACTAGGCCCCAGTTACCATGATGCTGTAAAAACTGTTTTTACAGCCAAGACTCCCCTGGCTTTCCCGGTTTCTGTTGCCATAGCAGCATTCATTGGCCATAGGATTTACAGGGGAAAAAAAAGGGTGAGGTAGGGGGTTGCATATTTGTAAATTTGGTGCAGTGCCAAATGTAGCAGGAATTATAAATGCAGGATGCTGGATTCTTCCTTTAGTGTCCATTTCAGCTGGCGCCTAATGTCACCCACATAATCACAAACTACTCTGTCATCATTCAGACCAGCTGCATGAAAAGAGACAAAGGGAAATTTAGCAGCAAAGGAGGGGATGGTAATTTAAAAGGCTTTTAAATGATGTTTTCTATGTTCCTCAGTCAACAATATTTTAAAGCCTTTAATTTTCCCCCCCCTACAATAGGATTTCCTTGTTGTTTCTGGCTTGACTGATGACATATTAGCACTAAGTTAGCCAAAAAAATGTCAGAGACTAGAAAAGAGGTAAAATAGATAAATCCAGAAGGGAGTAAAAAGGAAATATTTATAGTAATCTTCATTTCTGCTAGATTTTTTTGGATTTCAATTATATAGGTAAATTTGCTTTCACTCTTTGCCTGAGGTATAATTTTGAACCACAAATGTTTAGTGTTTATCAAATATGCCCTTCAATAAACACTTCCAGATTTGTGATGATATGTTCATCGTTTCTTCAGTCGTGACACGTATTTCAGAGTTCACAGACAACAGGAAAAAAATGTTCATGGGGAAAGAAAACCAAGTGAATAATCCGGGGAAGTTGGTGAACTGTGACATGTGTAGGGCTCATATGAGCCATGAATATGTAAGGGGAACCGACTAGGCCAGGAGCGGGGGAGGGGAAACAATGTTAGGCAGGGAATTTGTCCAAGACAGAGGGAATATACAATGTGTTTGCTTGCAGCGATTCTAGGATTTTGGCAAGTACACTAGGATATACAAATGGATAAAGTAATCTCTTAAAAGGGGAATAATTTATTGGTAGAAGGTGGGAAAGAGACAAATCTGCTCTGAGAGGACCATTAATGTCTGGCTGAGTCGTCTTGGTTAAAAATTCTTTCTTTATGAATTCTTCATCCCAAATTGTGAAAAGTGCCTGCATATAAAGATAGACAATTACATGAAAGGAACAGAATAGAGATTCCAGACATCAACTCACTATTATACGGGAAACTGGTAAACCACAGAGGTGGCACTATGAATCAGTGGAGGGGAAAGGAAAGACTGTCCGATGATTAGTTTGGGGACAATTTATCTATGTGGAAAAAAATTAAAAGAAGATTCATATGTCACACCATAGGAAAAATTAGAATTGTCTAAAATCTTTAAGAAAAATATAAGAGACTATTTCTATGAGTGTAGGGGAGGTAAGGGTTTTTTAAACAAGCTACGAAAGTACAGAATTTAAGGGAGAAATAACATGGTTTGATAAAAAGCAACATCACCACAGTGGGAAAACAAATTAAAGTCTAGGAGAAGACATTTTCAGTGCAATAGCTCACCAAGATTGTTCGGCAGAATAAATGAAACGCTCCTATAAATTAATTTAAAAAATTTTAAATAGACAAAAATGGTTAAACAATATGAACAGGTCACTCACAGAAGAACACTGAACTGCCAGCAAACATCAAGGTGTTCAATCTCATTAGTAGAGAAATGCAAAGGAAAACAAAAATAAGAAAACATTTTATAAATATCATATTGGCAAAAATTGTAGATCTAACAATGTCAACCAAATAATGGTGTAGATTTGGGAGAACAATGCTGGTGGGAGTTTGAATTTGTACCAGGGCTCTGGAGTGCAATTTGGCAAGAGCTGGTAAAGTTTAAAATGTGCCTCCTGTAGGACTGAAGCATTCTATATCTGGGTGTATGCATGTATACACAAAATATGACAGCATTAATTAAATAGAAAACAAATATGTCATGGCATATTGATATTATGGGATATTATACACCTGTTAAAATGAATTAAATAGACAAAACTTTTAATAAATGAGAAAAAAATTTGAGTAGGGAAAGTGAATTTTAATATCAGACATAAATATGATACCACTTATAACATAAATATGCTATTATGTCACTATAAGATAAGCTATTTAATGATACATGACTATATAGAGAAAGCATTAAAATGTGGGTAAAAAAGAATATACCTGAATCTGATAAAGTTTTGACATTCAACAACAACATATAGGAAATACAGAGGACAGAAGACACTCTTACCATAAGGGTATAGTCAGTGTAAGACAGACCATGGGAAACTCTATAGACAACTAACTCAGTTTCTTAAACAAAAAAAATTCACTAGATAAAATTATAAGCCAAAAGGAAAAAAAAATACAAGGTGTCGATGAAAAACATCCAGCCTAAGAGAAAACTTATAAGAGTTCACTTAAGCCAAACTGATGACAATTTCCGGGAAGCAAAATCTCAATGGATTGTGAAAGACCTGAGGCACGAGGTTAGCTGGGGTAATCTGTAAAGAGTGAGGAGTTCAAGTGCAGCTGGAGTGCAGCAAGTTATGTGAAGAAGAGTCAGAGGTCTCAGGGAGACAGGTCACACTGAGCCCTGCAGACCAAAGTAAAACCTTTGCATCTACTCTGACTGAGGTGGGGACCGAGGGGAGATTTTCAGTGGAGGTGTAAACACTCACAGTTAAATGTATAAGGATTACCTTTTTGCTGTGTTGAGATTAGACTTTAAAGCAAGGGCAGAAGTGGAAAAATCAGTTACAGTCAGTCAATTACAATAATCTAATTGCCTGTTTCACTTCACTATCACAATCTTAACCAAACTTCTGATTTTCTCCCCAGATTTCCAACTCCTACAGTCCTGCCATTTATTTTATTGGACTAAGCCCCAAATCTCTTTTTTTCACAGCCACATAAAATCTTTTAGATTTGGGGCTCTAGCTTTAAAATATATTCAAAATACAACATGTTCTTTTTTTACTATAGTAAATATACACATAAAATTTACCATTTTAACCATTTTTAAGTCCATTTTCTGTGGAATTAAGTACATTCATGTTGTTGTGAAACAATCACCACCACCATCTCCAGAATGTTTTCATCCTCCCCCACAGAAACCCTATACCCTGTAAACACTAACTCCTCATCGCCTACCCTCCACAACCCCTGGTAGCCACTCTTCTATTTTCTGTCTCTATGAATTTGACTGCTCTAGGTACTTAATGTAAGTGGAATCATGCAATAATTGTTCTTTTGTGACTGGCTTATTTCACTGAGCAAAATGTCCTCAAGGTTCACCCATGTCATAGCATGGTCAGAATGCCCTTCCTTTTTAAGACTGACTAATATTCCATTGTGTGTATATCCCACATTTTGGTTAGCCATTTACCCATCAATGGACACTTGTGTTGCTCCATCGAAAGGCTATTGTGAATAATGTTGCTATGAACATAGGTGTATAAATATTTGAGTTTTGCTTTCAGTTTTTCTGGGTATATATCAGATCATATGGTAATTTTATATTTAGTAATTTTGTGCCATGAAAATGCAAAAGAGTAGGTGTTTGGAAGAGAACTGAGAGAGAGTTGTCCTGGGAGTGAAGAAATACTTCAAGAAGTAGGAAGTGATTGACAGCATCAAAGGCTACTAACAGATCAATTAAAATGAGAACCAGGGCCGGTCGAGTGGCGCATTGGTTAGGAGTTGGTTTGGGACGCCAGCTCTGAGCAGCTGGACCCTGGTTCAGATCCCACATGAGGGCCAATGACACTGTGCCCTCTACAGTGAAGATGGGGAACAACAGCTCGACCTGGAGCTGGGCTGCCGTGAGTCTCCGGCGATGGTGTAGGCCGCAGTGGGGCTGGCCAGCAGCGGGCATGAGCTTTTGTGAGCTGCCATGAGCCACTGTAAGCGGCCATCCAATGGCCAGCCAGCGACTGCTTCACCCGGGAAGAGAGCAATGATAACACCAACATGGGCCAGTGAAGCAACGTCCTCCACAACTAGACTGAAGAACGAAAGGACAGCAACTTGTCTGTTCCCCTGCCCCAATTCCCCAATAAAATCTTAAAAAAAAAGAAAAAAGAGAACCAATGTTGTTCATTGGATTTAGAATGTGCATGTTATTTGTGACTTTGATAAGTGATGCCTTGGTGGAGTGGTAGGAGTAAAATCTTGATTGGCATGGTTTCAAGTGACCACAAAGCAGAGGAAATGGTGGTATGGGGATAAACAACTTATTTTAAAGGGAAACAGATATGAGGATGATGTAGAACTTAACTATGAGACAGTAGTTTTTAAGTGGTGATTGTGCAGTCAGGGACGAAGGCAGGGGAGGATATAACTATGTGAGAAGCTATAGTCGGAGGGATGAAATAGAGCAAAAAAGTGGAGGACGGGCAAATTTGTTCTTTTTTGCTAGAGATGGGACCCTTCTTTGGTTCTATTCTTCTGGAGAACCCTGAATAATATGCTTACTATCAAACTTCAGGCTGGAACGTGAATTCACTGCCATATACTAGGGGTGCCAAAAAAAAGTATACACATTTTAAGACAGGAAAAAACTGTATTAATTGTAATACTCAATACATACCGATAACAAAAGATGTATACAAGTCACATTGTATTTGCCTTCCACAATTACAAGAGGTGCTCAAAGTGGTTACCATCAGTGTCCAGACACTTCTGATTATGGCGAACTACTGCTTGAGCAATGTTAACCAATGTGTCCACTTGTGTACATTTTTTTTTTGCACCCCTGGTATATACACACTATTGTTATCTTGTTATTTATTATTAAGTGTTCTATGCATATGACACTATACTATCTATGAGAGTGCCCATGAAAGTTCAGTTACTGTTTTCAATAAATGTAAAGTCTAGTTCATTTCATTTGAAATATGGTGTTGTCAGAAAGCTGGACAGATACCCTGGATCACTAGAAAGAAGAACAAATGGACCCTGGAAAAAATGAAGCCTGAAACATCACTGAGGCAGAAGTAACAACACTGAAGCTGTCCCACTTTGGGTACATCAGGACAAGTCAGGTTCTTTGGAAAAATAAAAGACAACAGGAAAAGAAGAAAAACAAATATTAGGTGGATTACCCCATAAAAGGGGCCACAGGCGTGTGTGTACAGGAGCTGAGCCGAGCTGCTGAGCACAAAATATGGTACAAATCACTCATTCGGAGTCACAGGAGTCGGAGACAATTCAACGGCACATAACACACGAAGTCTAGTTTGGAACATGAAAACAAATGGGAGAGAATAGCCAAGGAAATGACTTAGTAGTGCTGTTTATTCCTGGTACAGATATGGAGCAGTCCTAGGGAAGGGCAGGCTTTCACGTGGGCTTTGTCTCTATGGCAGTTACTAAATAGTAATGTTAGCCAAATATTTTTGTTTCTCCACAATCCAGGCTCATGAGAGGGATGTAATGTTTTACTTTTCTGTGATGTTTTGTTACCAGTTTTGACCAGTGAGGCGTGCGAGGACGTGATATGGGCCATGTTCACCCAGAGCATTTAGTGCTGCTGGGAGTGGCCAGAGTGCTCTGTTCCCTCTGATTTCATGGTGCTGCTTGCTGAGTCTGGAGCTGGAAAACCAAATTCAGCACAGTCTCTCTGCTACCTTGGGATGAACATATAGAAGAAGGAAGGTACAATGTGTAATTTTTCTAAGTCACTGAGATTTGGGCATTGTTTATACTGGCAGGCATTTGCTAAGGCTTGTTTGAATTAGATGATGCCTCCCTTTGGGGAGAAGTTAGAGGGCAATGATTGGGAGGGCAGGGTAAATTACAAGGGCAGGGTAAAGTTGTATCATTTTTATCCTCCGTAAAGGCACTTGCTCGAAGGAATGGGGGCCAAAATCCTTCCTGTGCCCGAGGGTGAAGCTGCATCAGTCTAGAAGAAGGGATACCTTTTCCTCACCTAGAACAGCTACCTTTTCTAATTCATACAAAGTCACTTGATGAGCTCACCTGCTATGTGAAGAATACCAAACTGACTGTGTTACAGTCATGTTAGAGTGTAGTAGGGAGTAAGCTTGGAGGGTCATGCATGTGTGGGAGTGTGTGTGGTGAAGGAATGGAAATAGAGAATAAAAACACTCAAACTGTGCTTCTGTGCCAGGCACTTTACATAGGTGAGCGCATCCAATCGTAAAAAAACAAACAAACAAACAGAAAAACCTTGAGGTAGATACTGTTACTGCAATTCCTAATTTATAAGTGAAGAAACTGAGGAAAAATATTTTGATGATTTACCCAAAGTCCTTGCTAAAAAGTATCAGGGTACAACTTAAACCAAGGCAGTCTAACTTGAGACTGAACTCCTAACATCTGTGTCACTCTGCCTCTCAGCTAATGAGTACTAGACCAAGGGTTTGCTAGGCAAATCATTTACTTATTCATTCAGACAACATCACTGAGCACGTGTTATGGGCTGGACATTGTTCTAAGTGCTGGAACAAACTGATTCCTGCTTTCACAAAGTACATCCTGAAAGATGATTGGCAGTAAATGGATAAATCAAGATAAAACATGTTTGGGTGTGTCAAGTGCTATAAAGAAAAAGAAAGCAGGTGGATAGAGAGATGAAGAAGGGTCTGAGTTAGACTGTTTAGGAGACATTTGAGCAGAGATGAATGAAGGGAAGGAGTGAAGCCTGTGAAGGTCGAGGAGAAGAACACTGATGGCAGAGCCAGCCGCAAATGTGGAGACCCTGACTGTGTACCAAGGGGTCAGTGTGGCTAGAGAGGAGTGGGTGCCAGGGAGGCCTGGGGAGGGGTTCACAGCTAGCCAGATGGGGAGCAGGACACGAAGGCAAGACCAAGGAGCTGCCTAAGGAGGTCCTGTATATCCTCCCAATGTGTGTTATTACTATGTATGATATATTACTGTATATTATCATAATGACAATGAGCCTGAGAAAAATCATGTCGTCTGGATTTATGCAGAAATATTTTGGAGTAGGGGGTACAGTACTAAAGGGAAGGTTATAGAGTCTTACCAGGTTATTGACTGAAACAGAGAAAGGAAATAAACTCCACTCCAAATTTCCTTCCTCAGATCTCTATGTCCTAAGTACAGGGCTTTCTTTCAAGCTCCTGGAGGGTCACACTGCTTCCTGCCTAAGGCAGTCCCTCATTCCAAGCTATTCCCTTTTTCTTCCTTTTTTCTGCTTACTTACCAAAACAAGTTGGTCATCGCCAATTATAACATTGCATGGTATGAGGCAACCTTTTCCTTCTCACTTGCACTCATCACAATTATAATTTATTATCTTTTCTTTTTTTCTCTACTAGATTGTGAGATCTTTAAGGGGAGGAACCAGGTAATTCTTGTCACTCTTCAGGCCCCAAACTTATTATATGCATGAAACACTATAATAAATAATAAATAATAAATAAATAAATAAAGCACAGTAAGATTTATTCTTTATGTTTCCAAATACATATATAATTGTAGTTAAGGGGATGGGGGGTAGAAATGATAGTTCCATTTGGGGTTCTAAGCAGTTATCAAAATTTTGAAAGGTTTTGAATTCCAAATGTTTTCCACTGCACTCATTTAATAAGTTGATGGTAACTCTACATGAAACCTTAACAATCACTAGGTTGACTAATACAATAATGAGGATTACCTCATATTGTTACAAAAAAGTAAAAAAATCCCTATACAATGTCCCCATATTACAGTGTTTACAAATCCTGTGCAGGTAGAAAGCCTAGCAATTTAAAAGTGTGTGTTTCAGGGCCAGCCGAGTGGCTCAGTTGGTTAAGAGCTCGCTCAAGAGTTTGAGCTCTGAGCAACAGCAGTTCGAGTCCAGCCCGAGCTGAGCAGCCGCTGAGCTGCCAACAGGTAGCAGGATGGCTCACCTAAAAAAAAAAAAAAAAAGGGAAAAAAGTGTGTGTTTCAAGGCAAACAAGATCAACAAATTGAAGTATTGCTTTATTTTTAAGATTCTAAACTTGTCGAAAAAATGTATATTTTTGCAATTAGTAACATTATGTAATTAATTTAACTGCATTTTCTGTTTAATAAAGATTAGTGTCTTGCTAAATTATACTGCATCATGTCTGATTTTCTTCAATCTCAGTACTGAAAATGTTAAAAAAAATTCTAATCACTTGTCAAAACATTCACAACACCTTTACTATTCTGTATGTAAGACCTAACTGGAAATATTCATTAATCTAGCACTTTACAATTATAGTTTACAGGTAGGATGATTAGCATTTCTAAGCTTTATATATTCAGACCACAAAAATAAGCCCTTTTCAGGGGTCACTGGAAGCAAATAATTTACAACTAATATTTTGCTAAGCTCATCACTGTGTTGTCCATATAACTTCTTTAAAATATTCACTCGGACACTATATTATTAAGATTTTGCTTATAATGCAAACCAACATATTTGGACTAATAGTATCAATATGACATGCCTTGAGGAGTTTTCTTATTTCTTTTAATTTTTTATTATATGACTCACTTTTTTTGTAAATTGAATATAAGATAATACTGACACTATTGAGAGAACTGAATTGGAGTTCATTGTTGCAATCACAATTTAGATACTTAATTACTTCATTACGTATTTTATTCCTTCCTTCCCAGAAAGTACTTTGAGGACATGTAAAATCAGATACATTCTCATTAATGAAAGACATATTTAATATATTTAAACAGCATTTGGGGGAGAAAAGCAATAGGATGACTAGAATACAAGAATGTCCTCATTTTGCTCAGAGGATGCATTCATGGAAGTGTTAGCAGTTATTGAATAACTCTTTTACAGGCCTTGTAGACAAGGCCTCATGGAGATTACTGGGTTGTCGGAAAAGTCATGATGTATTTTGTCTATGTTTTTCAAAGGTCATTTATTTATATAAAGAACAAAAATCAATCAGTGATATATTGCCTGTTTTGTTCAATAACCTTTTGCCATCTTTCAGTGAGCTTCATAACTCCTCATTCATAGAAGAACCTGTCTTTATTTGTGAAAAACTGAACAAGGTGCTGATTTACAGCCTCATCTGAATTGAATGTTATACCACACAAGAAGTTGTGAAGACAGTGAAACAAGTAGAAGTCTGACAGCACAAGGTCAGATGAGTATGGTGGGTGTGGCAACACATCCCATCCAAGCTCCAATAATTTTTGACGGTTGATCAAACTTGTGTGTGGTCTCACGTTATCGTGATGGAACACAACTCCTGTATGATTAATGAACTCTGGACGTTTCTGGATGATGGATTCATTCAAACTGTCCAGTTTGCTGACAGTACACATTCAAATTCATTGTTTGGTTCCTTGGCAGGAGCTTAAAAAACACGACACTTTAAAATTCCACCACACTGAGAGCATAACCTTCCTCTGATGAGTGTCTACTTTGGATGTCTTTTGAAATAAATCATCACGTCAGGACCAAGACTGTTTGTGCACCACATTGTTGTAAACAATCCACTTCTCATGACCGGTTGTCAGTCGCTTTAAAAAAGGATCGTTTTCAGCCGGCCGAGTGGCACGTTGGTTAAGAGCTGGCTTGGGATGCTAGCTCTGAGCATTAGGGCCCCGGTTTGGATCCCACATGAGGGCCAGTGACACTGCCCTCTACAGCTAAGATGGTGAACAACAGCTCAACTTGGAGTGGGGCTGTGGTGAGTGGCCGGAGATGGAGTAGGCTGCAGCCCCTGCTGCAGTGGGCTGCCATAAGCGACTGTGTGTGGCCAGCAGCCAGCGTGAGCGGGCCGGCAGCCAGTGTGAGCTGCCAAGAGCCGCTGTGAGCAGCCATCCAGAGGCCGGTGACCGATCTGCCTCACCCAGGAAGAGCATAATGATAATACCAACGTGGGCCAGTGAAGCGACATCCTCCACATCTAGACTGAAGAACAAAAAGGACAGCAACTTGTCTGTTCCCCTTCCGCCGATTCCCCAGAGCTGTTCCCCTCCCTCAATTCCCCAATAAAATCTTAAAAAAAGGGATCATTTCCCTCATGTTTAATGAGCATATTGCAGATGTTTATATGTGCCGTCAAATGAACTTTTTTGAGTTCATGCGGAACCCAAATATCGAGCTTGCTTACATGTATCCCATCTTCTTCAGGTGGTTGTGAATGCTTAAATGATGGATGTTCAATGTTTCTGCAATCTCTCGTGTCATGTAACATGGATTTGACTCAATCAATGCCTTTATTTTGTCGTCATCAATCTCGGTGGGCCTCCCTGACTGAGGAGCGTCGTTGAGATCAAAATCACCAGCATGGAATTTTGTGAACCATAGTTGGCACTGACGTTCTTGTAGAGCAGAGGTTCTCAACCTTTTACAGGGGTCGCCTAGGACCATCGGAAAACACATATTTACAATGGTCTTAGGAACTGAGACACCGCTCCTCTATCCATCTCCAGGCCCACATGCAGATATGCCCACATACGAGTACCCAGCGACCCCTGTGAAAGGGTCATTTGACCCCCAAAGGGGTTGTGACCCACAGGTTGAGAACCGCTGTTGTAGAGCATTGTCACCATAAACTTTATGCAACTTTTCACAAGCTTGATGCACATTCTTCCCTTTATGGAAGTAAAACAGTAAAATATGGCAAAAATGCACAGCTTGGTCTTCCATCTTCAACTTGTTGTAAAATCTCCAAAACTCAACCAAGTCACTCAATTTTTTTTTTAGAATGAAGCCAGAACTGTCAGCTGTCAAATGTCATAGCAATAACATAGATGCAAATGACTCTAGTACTTCCAAAAATGAACTAGTGCCATCTGTTGCAAACATGCTTCATGACTTTTCTGACAACCCAATATTTTCCACTAATATTGTAAAGTTATGATTTGCTTTGGTGAGTCCTCACTGGCAGCAATGATATTTATGGCACTCTTCATAACGTCAAAGAAATTCCATCAATCTCAGTTAAAATGCAAACTGTATCATGGAAAGTGTATATGATATAAATGTGTGTTTAAAAATAACAACCACATAGTAAATTAATACTCATGTATACACCACCTAGTTGAAGAAAGAGTTGAAGCCTCCTAAGAGCCCCTTTTTTTCATGTTGTCCCCCCCTCACACTTACATGGAACTAGTTTTAGTTTTGTGTGAATCATTTGTTTGCTTGTTTTAAAAGTAGTGTAACCATATATGTAAATGTATTTTAAAAGTAGATATTGTTTAGCTTTTCCTTTTTTGAACATTTATATTGGATCACACTGTATTTTTTTCTGTGACTTGCTTTTCTCACACAATATTTAATAATATATCTGGCTGTTGAATATTGTGTTCTGTTATAAATCCACTACCATTCATTTATCCATTGTAATTTCTAATTTTGTTTGTTTTTATGAACAACATGGCTAAGAACATCTTCTGATGTTCACATGCAGTTTCTTTAAGATACACTTGAGAGTTATAGATTACTGAGTTATAGATTATGGAATTACTGAATTACAGATTTTATGCTAGTTAAACTTTATTTACTAAGTGGTAAATAATTATTTTCTAAAGTTGCATCAGTTTACATTTTCATCATTTACTCATTTCTGCAAATTCTTGCCAACATTTAGTATTATCATACTTTTACTTTGTTTTAAGCCAGTGAGTATGAAATTGTTGTTTTAATTTGCATTTCCTTTTTACAAATGAGGTTAAACATCTTTAATAGATCTATTGACTCTGTTTTTTCTCCTGTAAATTTCCATTCCTGACTTAGTTAGGCATCCTCTAAGATGGCCTCTGATATCATTCCCTTGAGTGAGGGCTAGACCTAGCAATTTGCTTGTAACAAATAGAAAGTGACAAAAATGATAGTACATTAATTCCGACATCAGGTACCCAGGAGACTGTGGCTTCAATTTTTCTCTCACTCTGAGCAAAGCCAGGGGTCCTGTTGTGAGCTGCCTCATGGAGAGGCCCACATGTTAGGGGCTTGAGAGAGGACCTTGCTAACAGTGGTAAAAAATTGAGGCCCTCGGTCTCAGGCTGCCAAGAACTGAATCTTTCCAACAATCAAAAACCATACAAATGAGCCTGGACGTGGGTCCTCCCCTAGCAGAGCCTTCAGATGAGACTGCAGCTCCCCCTAGCACTTTGGTGGCTGCTTTATGGGAGACTCTAGGTCAGGGGCACCCAGCTATGCTTCACCCAGATTTATGGCCCACAGAAACTGTGAGATAATAAATATTTATTGTTTTATAGCTGCTCAGTTTTAGAGTAATACTCTGATGTAGCAAACAGATAGCTAACACAATGACTTTTGAGACTGTTGTTTTCTTATAATTTCAAAGGAATTCTTTATATGTTCTGAATATAATTGGTGTGAGTTCTGTGTGCTGCATTTTCTCCAAAATTGTAATTGCAACATTGTTTCTGTTGTGTCTTTTTGTAAGACTTTTATGAAAGTCTTTCTATTTTATATAATACAGAAATAGATTCTTTATATGCACTACATATCTATATATGTAATATAATATGTAATATTCATATTATATATAATATACATATTATGTATGATATATAACATGTTAGTTATATATTATATCACATATAATATATATTATCTGTAAAGATATATACTATATCCTTTTTATCTTTTGTACTTTTGAGATAAGAAATCGTTTTCTAATCTGAAGTTATGATGATGCCTATTTTATATTCTCTTGCTTAAAGCTATACCAATTTTCCTTTACCATTTAATTTATTTAACCTACTTGAAATTGTTTTTTATGTATTATGTGAGGTAAGAGACATTTTAATTATTTTCCTATTTGGGCAACTGCCATCCCAGCACTGTTTATTGAATTGGTCATTTTTTCCCACTAATCTGCAATTCCAGATCTATCCTTACTTATACATGCAGAGGCTTCTTTTGGGACCCTCTATTCCTTTCCGTTGCTTTATTTTCTTATTTCTGTGTTAAGACTGCAGAGTTTTAATAACTTTATAGTGATGTTATAGTAAATCTTGATATCTACTTGTCAACTCCCCCTTTCTAGTTCTTCAGTTTTAGCTCAACCATTCATTCCCTTTGCTTAATTATATAAAATTTAAGAACAACTTGCAATATTACATAAATAAGACATTTTTGTGATTTTTATTGAAATTCCATTGACTCCACAGATCAATTTGGGAAGAATTAAAATTTTTTATGATATTAATCTTCCTATTCAGGAATATAGTATATATCTGTATTTAATAATTTTTTAATTATAAAAGACATTTTTATACATCATGTGTAGTTCTAAATTTTATTTTCTAACTATTTGTTGCTACATGAAATATAACACCTACATAAGGCAGCTTATGTATATCCAGCAACTCCTTAACTAAATCTAATGGTTTATCTGTAGAGTCTTAATTTTCCATGTAGACAATCATTACATCTTTGAATAATGACAGTTTTGTTTCTTTCTAATACTTGTAATATGATTTCCCTTTATTGTTTTGTTACACTTACACTAAGTACAGTGACAAATAGAAATGGAGGCAACGGATATCCCTGATTTGTTTCTGATATTAAAAAAAGTGTTTTAAAAAAATATTTTACCACTAAGTAGATGTTTACTGTAGGGTTTGTAAGTACTTTGTTGGATTAACTTCATAGGTACTTTCATTTATAGTTTATTAAGAATTTTTATCATAAATGGTTGTTGAATTTTATCAACGTATTTTAAAACTCTTATCAAGATAAGCCTATACTTTTCCATCTTTAATCTATTATTCTTTTGAATTAATAGATTGTATACTGTATCAATTTAATCTTATCTTTACCTGTCAAAATTCATTTGTGTTGCCATGAATAGGAACCATTTGCATTATTATGGACAGCAAACACCTAATACTCATCGACTTATGTAGATAAATTAAATCTCTACAGAATAATAAACCATTTAAAGATAATCAAACATGCATACACCATCATGCAATCAGACAGTACCTAGAGGTGTGGCTACACAATGCCCAACATCCCATTGAAAGGATACATAGTAGCCTCTTTTGTTTACCTTAGAAGCCGTCGCAATTCTTTGTGGCTGACAGCATCCGCCCTTGTCATCAATAATTTGTGTCTTAAGATTATTATTATTCCCAAAAGCATTGTCCCTTTGGGCCTGTGGTGATTATTTACATAAGTGCAGCAAGAATAGTAATTAACCATGTAGGGCATCCTTGAGTGCTTAACAAATGTAGGGGCATGCAGTAGCAAGTGACTACTAAATCCACAGAATTAACATCTAGAAGTTTTCATAATACATTTCAGATTGTACTTTTAAAAGCCTCTATGTGTTGTATCTCAAGGCTGTAAACCAACCCCATCCCCCCCACAAAAAACAAAACAAAACAAACAAACAGACAACTTTCTCTACTAGATTTCATCTATAGCATCTAGAAATTTGGGGGGATTTCTCTCTTATTGAGGTTCCTAAAATTTGCTAAGACTCCTAGCTTGACATGAGTTAAACTTCCTTACTGCCTATAAGACTGGAAGCTCATTAATCAGGTACCTTGCCAGTATTTCTAGGAGGTCAGTGGATCATCATAACTGACTAAATGAGAATCTGCATTAAATATGCCACCAAAGGTGAGGTCTTGGTTGTATAATCAATTTGTTCAATTATAGCCTAACAAAAAAGAAGGCAGATTCCTTAAACTTATTCAAATGGCTCTATTGCCTTAAAAACAAAAGATACCTAGGAAGAGTTTTTGAATTCTGGGGTTGACTGAGAAGCAGGTATCATTTTAGTTTACAAAAGTAGTCCATTTAATTAAGTTAGATAGTTTAAGAAGAAAAAGAATTTCTTCATAAAGTCATAAAAATAAAACTCTAAAACAGCATTAACAATATTATAAACAAATAACATTTTTCTAATCAGTTTAATGAGTGCTGTTTAGAATTCCTGTCTGCTGGATTTGGGTCACCAGTCTGACTTCATGAAGCTTTCTACCTCCGGGCTAAAGAGCTCTGGAAACCCTGGCTCAGTTGAATGGTATGGTCTGAAAGTTATTTAAACAGTATCAAGTCAGGAGCTTGCACCCAAGAATCTATTCTTTCAAGTGTAATTGTTTAGGGCATCTTATATAGTCCTTCCCATCAGGCTCTTAGATCTGTACTCAGGTCTGTAATTCCAGCACAGCCTTCAGGCACGTATTGAAGAATATCAAAAGCTATCTGTCGATGATAAACATGTAATGACTGTGGTTCATTTATAACAGCAACTAGTAATAGACTGGAGAAGAATAATATTCTCTAATTGGGTATAATAAATGTCTATTTCATAAAGATTTTTTGATCAGTCTTTCTCTTGAGGGTGAAAATATAATGTACAGAGAGAGCATTGAGACAGCTCCTGGGCTTTCTTATAAAGCACACAAAGTTAATCTATGGAAGGCTGAATGTCTCTTCTGGATTAACAACTCTTCCCATGTAGCACTTACATGGTGGATCTAATTAAGAAATATGGCCTAAATTTAGGTCCAATCTTGGGAAAGCAAGTGTAAGTTATCATAAGGCATACGAGCATTTGATTAAGATAGAATCATGAGTGCCTGAAAAACAACAGTAGTCTATTTAATCAAAGTGAGAATACAACAACTAAAAATAAATATAGAAGGAAAAATACTGTGGTAAGGAATCTTAGCTCTTTGTCCAAGAAGGAAACTCTTCCTTTCTTGTTAATAGACAAGGCCATGGTAATGATAATAAAAAATACAGAGTGCATCTTGTAAGATACAGAATCTCTGTCCTCTATGTGAATTACATAGAAGGGAAAGAATAACCTTTCATATTTTAGGTAAGGATTGTTAAACGTTTTCTATAAATGGCATGATAGCAAATATTTTGGGGTTTGCAGGCCATACAGTCTCTGTTGAAACTACCTAACTCCGTTGTTATAGCATAAAAGCAACCATAGACAATACATAGATGAAGGGGTTTGGCTAGGTTCCAATACAACTTTTATTTACAAAAACAGGTGACTGGACGGAAATGGCCCATGGAACATCATTTGCTGACCCTTGTTTGAGGAGAAGGCATTAATCAGAAAAGCAAAGAGGCAAGCTCATAAAAAAAAAAAGACTGTGATTATAACACATTTCATGGCTTTTCTGACTCAGGTATCACAAGTCAAGGCAAATAAATTTATGCCTCAAAAATATAAACTTTCTGTAGCATATTAAAATAAGAAGCAAAAGTACATAAAAATAAATTAACCCTTGATCAATATTTCAGTATTCCATCTCATTTAGAAAATATTTACATACCCAAGAATTACCTATTGGGGCGGCTGGTTAGCTCAGGTGGTTAGAGTGCAGGCTCTTAACACCAATGTTGCCAGTTTAATTTCCACATGGGCCAGTGAGCTGCACCCTCCACAACTAGATTGAAAACAACAACTTGACTTGGAGCTGATGGGTCCTGGAAAAACATACTGTTCCCCAATAAAGTTTAAAAAAATAAATAAATAAAAATAAAAGAATTACCTATTAATTTGCTCAATTTAACATTAATCTAAGGTTTTAAAGACTATATATAAATTGACACACTATAAATCACTATTGATATAAAAGTCATTAGCATAACATATTTTTCGTAATTTTAATATTGTATAGGCATCTTTTCAGCCTATTTTATCAGTAAACTTATATATATGAGTTTAGTATTTTCAGATTAACATTCTTTATGTGATAACTCAAGTAAAACAAAATTATGCTTGTGTAATACTTAACAATGCTAAATCAGGGAAAAGATATTTTATTTTTAAATTAAAATTTTAACCTAGTCTTATTTACCAAAATGTTTCTGTGCTAGCAATTTCTTTAAGCAAGTTTTGTTTTATTTTTAAGTCTAGCTCATTTAAAATATTAGCAGCTTAATTCTCTTGTTTTCTGCGAATTTTATAAATACTCAATTTATAAAACTGCTTATTTATCTCTGTAAACAAATCCCAACAGAGTTAGTTATGTTTATTTAAGAAACAAGTGATATAATTCATTGAAAGCTTCCAGAAGTGGAAAAAAAGATTGTAAAAGCATTGTTAAAAAGGCATACAAACAGACATATAGAAAGCATATATCATCGGTTGTACAACTTCAGCCACACGTAAAAAGTAAACACAAACATAAAATCACACTTCCACACATCAAGAAGCTATTTTTTTTATTTTTAAAGATTTTTATTGGGGACCTGGGGGATGGGAATAGCGCTGGGGAATTGGGAGAAGGGGAATAGACAAGTTGCTGTCCTTTTGTTCTTCAGTCTAGTTGTGGAGGACGTTGCTTCACTGGCCCAAGTTGGCACCATCATTGCGCTCTTCCCGGGCAGGCAGATCAGTAGCCGGCTTCTGGACGGCCAATCACGGAGGCTGCTGGCCGCTCACGCTGGTTGTTGGCTACACACGGTAGCCCATGGCAACTCACTGCAGCAGGGGCTGCAGACTACGCGGTAGCTGTTGACTCACGGCAACCCAGCTCCAGGTTGAGCTGTTGTTCAGCATCTTAGCTGTAGAGGGCAGTGTCACTGGCCCTCATATGTGGGATCTGAACCGGGCCCTCTGGCATCCCAAGCCAGCTCTTAACCAATGCGCCACTCGGCCGGCCCAAGAAGCTATTCTTCTTAATGAGTACAGAATTTAAAAATAAATTTAAATTAAAAATAGAAAATGAATCAACAAGACTCATAAGCTAGGTTTTCTTTTCTCTCATCTAACAGAGAATAGATGTCTCTCATCATTCAACACTAATCACCAAATGATTAGACAAGAGGTTGCCAAACCGCAGTCTATGGGACAAATCAGCACACTGCCTATTTTTGAATGACTCACAAAAAATAGATTTTATATATTTAAATGCTTGGAAAAATAAAAATAATAATACTATTTGGTGACACATAAAAATTCAAAAAATTTAAAATTTTAGTATACCGAAAGTTTTATTGGACATAGTCATGCTTATTCATTTATGTGTGCCTATGGTTATTTTTTACACTATAACACAGAGCTGAATAATTGCATCAGAGACTACATGATGCTCAAAACCTAAAATATTTACCATCTGGTCTTTTACAAAAGTAGGTTGCAGACCCTTGTACAAGACCATAGAATAAATTCATAATCATTGCTACCACAAATGGAGAATAAGTTGTCAATTATGTACAAATCAGAAACAAAATTAAAACAAATTCAAAGCAGGTGAAAAAAATCAGTTAACAGTTAAAACTTCTATTGCTATTTGGGATTTATTCTGAGAGTTAAGAAACATTTTCTATGCTGTAAGCAACCCATGAAGTTCACCTCTTTGGTGATGTGGTATATATCTGTCTCTGTTAGGTGAATCTATTGGGCATTTCTGTGGATGACATCCAAATTGTTAGAGGATAATTTTTAAAGAAATTGTGAAGGTGTTTCAAAAAATTAATTTAACTCAACCAATATGGCAGGAAAAACCAGTACCCTAAAGGATCATTTTACATTAATATTTCTTAAGAGTAATGCATGTGCATGAAATCTTCATCAGATTTAGATATCAATTTTTTTTTTGGTTCATAAAAAGTCAGAAGTTTTTCCTTGTTCTCTGAAACAGTTGAAGATTGGTCTTCATCTTAGTATTAACAGTATTAGTGTTATCTAGTCTCTGAAGTTTTTGTAGAATTCCCCTGTGAAACCATCTTGTCCTGGTACTTTTATGTGAATAGTGCTTTAATCAATTTTTCTAGTACTTCTATGAAAATTGGTCTATTTAACCTTTCTACTTCAACTGTGTTCAACTTTGTTAGGTTGCATTTCATAGAAAATTACTTAATTTTGAGTTTCAAATTTATTTGATCGAATTGTAGAAATTAGTCATATTCACACATACACGTTATATACACATACACATGTATATACACTTGTTCTGTTTCAATGCTTATTTCCCACTTGTTACTTCTTATTTTATATATTTGTGCTTGCTCTCATCTTTTAAAAACTAGGTTAGCAAACGACTTGTTTATTTTGTTGGATATTTTCAAAAACATTATTATTATTTTTACTATTTTTCTTTCTTTTAATTTTTATTAAATTTATTGAGGTAATTTATTGGTTAGTAAAATTACATAGGTTTCAAGTGTACAATTCTATAATACATCATCTATATATTGCATTGCATGTTCACTGCCCAGAGTCAGTTCTCTTTTCATCACCATATATTTGACCCTCTTTACCCTCCTCTACCACCCCCTCTCTCTCCGTACCCTCTGGTAACCACTAAATTGTTGTCTGTGTCTATGATTTTTTATTTCATTTTTAATTAAGATTTGTATTAAAATATAGCTAACATACAGTATTACATTAATTTCTTTGTTGAACAATAGATGTTCAACAGTCATATACTTAAAGAAGTGATCACCATGATAAGTCCAGCAACCATCTAACACCGTACCACACTATCACTATATTATTGACTATATTCCCTATGCCGTACATCACATCCCCATGACTTATTTGTTTTTTACCTGGAAATTTGGACCTTTTATTCCCTTTCCTCTTCTCCCCTTTTTTAATTTTTCAATTACAGTTGACATTTGATATTATTTTATAGTAATTTCACAGGTACAGCATTGTGGTTAGACATTTATATAATTTAAGAAGTGATCCCTCTGACAAGTCTAATACCCACCTGGCACTATACATAGTTATTACCATATTATTGAATATATTCCCTATGCTTTACTTTACTATTTTGTAACTATTTTGTAACTACCAGTTTGTACTTCTTAATCCCTTCACTTTTTCACCCTGTCCCAAAACCCGACTCCCATCTATCACCCAAATAAATCTAGTCCCTATCTGACACTATACATAAGCATTACAAAAGTATTGTCTATATGCCTTATGCTATACCTTACATCCCCATAACTACTTTGTAACAACCAATTTGTAATTCTTAAGCCCTTTCCTTTTTCCACCCATACCCAGTTCCACTCCCATCTGGCAACCATCAAAATATTCTCTGTATCAATGTGGTTTTCTCTGTTTTGTTTGTTTATTTTGTTCTTTAGATCCCACATATAAGCAAAATCACATTGCATCTGTTTTTCTCTGTCTGACATACTCCACTCAGCACAATACCCTCCAGGTCCATCCATGCTGCTGCAGGTGGCAAGAACCTACTCCCTTCCCTGGCAGAGCAATATCCATTGTATATATGTACCACCTTTTCTTTATCCATTCTTCCATTGATGGACACCCAGACTGTCTCCACATCTTAGCCATTGTAAACAATGCTGCAGTGAATATATGGATGCATATGTCCCCTTGAAGTAGTGTTTTGGGTATCTTCGGACAAATATCCTAAAGTCAGATTACTGGGTCCTTCATTGTCTCTTCTTATAGCCTTTGTTGTAAAGTCTATATTGTCTGGTAAAAGTATTGCACCCAACTTTTGTTTGTTTATTTTCATTTTCATGAAATATCTTTTTTCCATCCCTTTACTTTCAGTCTTTGTGTATCTTTCCATCAGAAGTGAGTTTCCTGTACGTAGAAGATTTAAGGGTCTTATTTTCTTATCCATTCTGCCATCCTGTGTTTCAGAGCATTTAATCCATTTACATTGAAAGTAACTGCTGATAGATAGGTAGTTATTGCCTTTTTATTATTCATATGTTTTATCTCTCTCTGTTTTTTGTTTTTTTTTTTTCATCTTAAAGAAGTTCCTCTAAGATTCCTTGTAATTCTGGTTTGGTGTCAATGAACTCCTTTAACTTTTTCTTGTCTGGGAAGCTCTTTATCCATCCTTTGATTAAAAAAGATAACTTTTCAGGGTAGAGTAATCTTGGTTTTAGGTTCTTACTTTTCATCACTTTGAATATTTCCTGCCAATCCCTTCTGGCCTGCAAAGTTTCTGTTAACAAATCAGCTAACAGACTTACCAGAGCTCCCTTGTAGGTAACTAACTGCTTTTTTCTTGCTGCTTTTAAGATTTTTTCTCAGTCTTTAAACTTTGGTATTTTAATTATTATGTATCTTGGTGTGGGCCTGTTTTGGTTTATCTTGTTTGGGACTCAGCTTCCTAGGCTTGTATATCTATTTCATTTGCCAGGTTAGGGAAGTTTTCTGTCATTATTTCTTCAAGTAGACTTTCAATGCTTTGCTTTATCTCTTCTCCTTCCATAACGCTTATGAGATGAATGTTGTCACCCTTGATGTTGTCCCAGAGGCACCTTAAACTATCCTCATTTTTCAGATTCTTTTTTGCTGTTCTGTTTGGGTGTTTTCTGCTACCTTGTTTTTTAACTTGCTGATTCAATCCTCTGCTTCATCAAATCTCTGTTGATTCCCTCTAATGTGTTCTTCATTTCAGTTATTGTAGTCTTTATTTCTGATTTTTAAAAATGTTTTCTATCTCCATTTTTATGTTTCTTAGCTTTTTGTTGAAGTTCTCCCTGAGATCATTGAGCATCCTTATAACTAATGTTTTGAACTCTGTGTCTGGTAGATTGCTTGTTTCCATTTTATTTAGTTTATTCTCTAGAGCTTTGTTCTGTTCTTTTATTTGGGACATGTTTCTTTGTCTCCTCATTTTGGCTGCCTCACTGTGCTTCTTTCTATGTATTAGATAGGGCTGCTATGCTTCCCAGTCTTTGAAGAGTTGTCTTATGTAGTAGGTGTACTGTAAGACTGAGTGGCACAGTCTTCTTGACACCTGAGCTGGGTACTCCTGGTGTGTCCCTTGTGTGAGTTGTATGTGCCCTCCTACTGTAGTTGAGCCTTTATTTCCATTTGCACATCAATGGGAGGGATTGATCCTTGGATTGATTGGTTGTGAGGACTGGCTGTGACTACAGTGGAGGAGCTGTTGTGTAGGGACTGATTCTATAGAGCAAGTTTCACTTTGGCAGTGCTCTGGTCCCTGTCTAGTGTGCCTTTTGGGTGTGTTGTTCCTGGACGTGGCCAGGTGATGCTCCCGCTGGATCCAAAGCTTGCCACTGGGTGTGCCAGCCCCAGGGTCTCCTGGAAGAGGCCCTATAGCATGCCAAATTCAGCTGTAGCCTGTGTCCCCTGCCCTGGGCCACCTGGCATGAGCCACAAAGCAATCAGTAGATGGCCACCATTCGTGCTATACTTGGAAATGCCTCAGGAAGCAGAGCTGAGAACTGAGGCCAGCTATCACTAGTTGCTGGGCTTGGGGCTGCTTAGCCAAAGGTACAAGGTGTGCTGAGATAAGATGCTTCTTGTTTGGGTTTTGGGAACCTTTGAGAGATTTTAGGAAAGTTTAAAGCATAAGCCAAGGCAGGCCATTTTCATTTATAAGGAAAAACCACTGGTAGTAGCTTGGGTGATCCCCAAAATTGGGTGGGGCATGGTCGCAAGGAATCACTAGGGCAGGGCAGATGAAAGGTGATAGCCAGTTTGATGGAGGCTCATTCACACGCAGGGAAGTGGAGGGCTCAACAAAGAAAAACGGCTTCCACCAGCTCCTCTTCGGGAGAAAGCTACCTCTCTAGCCTTTGCCCTAAACCCAGATGACTCAGTTCCTCCCCATATGTGGCAACTTTCAAGCTACTGCCACAGTGCTGGAGCTCAGAGTGAGTGAGTCTGTCAGTGAGTAAATCTGTGTGCGGGCCCTATAAGAGTAATGCCTGCAACTGTAGCTGCAGCTTCCCCAGTCTCACTCAGCCACAATCTTGACTATTTTTCACAGCCAGACTTTATGGGGACTTTTCTCTCTCTGGCACTGAAGCCCCGAGCTGGGGAACCCTGTATTGGACCGGGACTGCTCACTGCTCCGGTAAGGAACTCCTCATTCAAGATATCCCTCCCATTTTTACTGGTCACATGTGGGTATAGGGCCAGCTCATTCAGTGTCTCCACCCCTCCTACCAGTCTTCGGGTGGCCTCTTCTGTATGTCCTTGGTTGTAGGGCTTCAATTCAACTAGACTTCAGAGGATTCTCAATGATGGTTGTTCTGTAGTTTAATTGTTATTTTGATATGATTGTGAGCTGAGGTAAGCACAGAATTTACCTATTCTACCATGTTGACAAGATCTGCCCCTATATTTTTTTAAATGGATTCCAGATTGTTACCTGACTATACCCTCATTATCCTTTTCTGCAAAATTGATCCAGTCAGGTCCAGGGCAAGCATGACCCCATGGGGGTGATCTGGGATATGAGGGACAAGTTGACATGCATTGTTACCCAGGACCACGTCTATTTCTACTATTTTTCTGATTTGAACCTTATAAATTTCTGTTTTTGTCTATACGATTTTTCTTTTTTGCTTTATTTTGTGTAATTTTGTTCCTTTTCCTAATTTGAGTTAGAAAATATTGTATCATTTTTATTTATACACTTATGTAACATTGTGGATTTTTTACAAATAACTACTTTTATTATAATATAATTTTTGATATGTCATTATAAGTATGTTCTAGAAATTCTGTGATTTTAGTTTTTTGTTTGTTTGTTTTTTAATTGTAAGTTTAACAATATTTTTGGTTTCCTTTTTTGGATTTTGGGTATTTTGTTTGTTTTCTTTTGTTTTAGTTTCTATTTTATTACCTTGTAGTTAGAGAATGTTATTTGTATTATTTCTATTTTATAAAGTCCTCAGAAATCATGGAACAGAGACTGCAAACCATGCCCACTATGCCATATCTGAATTCCTGATCCACAGAACCCATTAGCATAATAAAATTGTTGTTTTATACCAATAAGTTTTGGAGTAGTTTGTTATTCTGTAATAGATAACTGGGACATGGTATAACATCAAGAAAATTTACTTTATGATTTTAAAGAATAAAAAGAACTCATCAGTGGATGTGACACTATAGGTCATAAAACCCAATCAGCCTTTTGATGTTTGTAACCTCTCTAAACAAAATTGCCAGTCATTATTATCCTGATCCTATTTAAACACATCCAGTAACTGTGAGTTTACTGATTATAACAGCTTTCATAATCAGCCTAGAATTATTTTTTTTCCTACTGGCTTTAGCTAGTAAGACATGATATAAAAGAAAAAAAAAGTAGAGAGATTGGTGCAGACAAGGACCAGACCCAATTTTTCCAAAAGAGACAGTATACGTAATTGTTCATCTGGTTCAATTTTTCTAATACTTAATAGAGACAGAGTAGATGTAACAGCTTTTACAATTTCTACTTTTAGCTTCAATTCTCTATAAGACAAAGAAAATATGAAATTGGTAGTTTGTTTAGTGTTCAATTTATCAGATATCTGCCAGTCAAACATGACCGGTCAGACACAATTAACTTTTTTTTCACTGTAATGGAAGCATTTCTTGGACTGACAAGAGAAAATATTAGGACTTAGATGATTATCTTTTTGCCTTTAATAAGGTGTAAAAGTGATGTCTGCCTCTATTTGATGTGCCCATCACTAGCTAGTCACCACAAAGTCCAGACTATGAAATCTATGAGTCATAAGTGTGCCTCTATGGAGTTTTCCATTTATTTAGTTGTGTAGCTGTCCTGTTTGTCATCTGACCTCAGGACAAGAAACTGCTTTCAAATGTCCATCATGCAGAAATCTTAGTTGGTGTTGTGTTGTGGGCTGTTATAGCTCCCTATGTCCTAAAAGCTTTGGGCTCAGTCCCTGAATTCATTTGAGCTCTTAATCTCTATATCATTTATACCAAATATTAGGTTGCACCCCCAAAGACTTTCTGAATGTAAGACATTTGGGATTACTCTCAAAGTTTCCTGGTATTGACCCAAACATAATAATCAAATTAGATTTGATCTTATGGACAGAGTTGACTCATTGTTATGCCAGACTTCTTGATGGCATCCTGGACCAGATATTTCTTGAATCCATATCCCCTGAAGACTAAAAAAACAACTGAAATGACATCTTAGATTTGGAAGCATTCAACTTATGTCATCTGATGTTGATAAAGAAATTTTGGAGAATATATATTTTAAAAATATAATGGCTAAAACCATTATTATTTAACAATGTTAGAAATTTTGCCCTCATAGAAAGAAAGAAAGCAGAAATAAGGATATAATTAATCATTGGCAAGGTAAAAAAAAATTATTTACAAATTGTATCTAGAAAATCCAAGATAAACAACTGAAAACCAAAATAAATGAATTGAGCCTTAAAACTTTTTTTTTAACGATTAAAAAATGTGTTACCCATAGCCATTAAGTAAATGCAGGTGAATTTTTTTTTCCATTTATAGCAATACGTTAAAAAGTATTCAGCAAAAGACTTTGGAGTTACATTGTTTGTGCAGAACCCATATGACTACAACTATAAAATTTTGTTCAGAAAGAATTACTGGATGATTTTAAATGATATGTAAAACACATATTACATAATGTTGGCTGGGAAATTGGCATATACAGTGTGATCCTAATCATGTTTTTATTATGTCCATGCATAGGAATATGACCAAAAGGAAACTTATAAGAATTTAACATTGATTTTCTCTGAGTTTTAAAATTATTGCTATTTTTTCCTCAAAGATTACTGCATTTTCAAACATATGTAGCATGAACACATAATTTGAATACAATTTGTAATCTTTTAAAAAGTAATCTCTCAAGTTTCTACTGAGATATATCTATACATATATCTATATATCTATATATCTATATATCTATATATCTATATCTATATCTATATCTATATATATATATATATATATGAACAATTTGGAAAAATTGATTACTCTAAAAGTTAATAAAGTTGTGACCATCTTGTAAATACTTTGAGATGATTCTTAGACTCATAAGACTTTTACGAATTGGAAATGACTGTTCCCCTTACACCAGTACTGCATTATTTTGAAGCAAATTCCAGACATCCCATTATATTAACCTCAACTATTTCAGGATATATTTCTGAAGTATAAAGAATGGTTTTTAAAAAACAAAAGAACAATACCATTATTATAGATGAAAAATTAATAATATTTTAATATCAAATATTCAGTCAGTATTCAAATTCAATAATTGTCTCATAATTTTTCTTACTTTGGTTGAGTCACAATTCAAATAAGTTACATACATTTCAATGTTTGATATGTCTCTTTTAATCTATAGGGTTCACCTCAAGTATATTTTGGACTTCAATTTTATTGGGTAAATTGGGTCTTTTTATTTTTAGACTTTACCATGATCTGGATTGATTGGGTTTTGCTTATTAAATCCTTGAGTCATTTAATACATTCCCTGTGATTTCTATAAATCTCTAGTTAAATGTATACTCTACATTAATTTCTTTTCTTTTCTTTTTCTTTTTTGATATCAGTGACCATTTGTGGTTATTTTAAAACATGTTAAACATTTTTGAGACACCCACCATTAAGATGTGGGGTATACACGCTTTCCTCTTGAAACTCAGCTTACTCTAGTGATTTTCTTATAGCCAATAGAATGCAGGGGAAATAATGCTGTGAGACTTTTGAAGCTAGGTCAGGAAAAGTCATGCAGCTTCTGCTTGGCTTGTTTTGGATGCTCACTCTAAGGCAATAGTTCCCTACCAGAGATGATCTAAGCCCCCTCCCATATGGTAATGCCTGGATATGTTTTTGGTTGTCACAACTAGGGGAATGGTACTACTGTCATCTAGTGAGTAGAGGATGGAGATGGTGCTAAACAACCTCCAATGCATAGGACAGCCCTCTACAATAGTCATCCAGTCCAAAATGTCAACAGTTCCAAGGTTGAAACACCCTGCTCTAAAGGACCAAGCTGCCATGTAACAAGTCTGATTACTTTGAGACTACCACACTGGAGAATCCACTTGTTGATACTTCATTCAAGTTCCATAAGAGCTCTCAAACCATAGGAGTGAACTATCTTGGAAATTCAGTCCAGTTGAGTTTTCAGATTATTGTATTTTCTGCAAACCTTTGTTTTCAACTGCATGAGAGACCCCAAGTGGAAAATGCCCAGCCAAGTCTTCCCTGAATCCTGACTTACAAAATTATGAGTAAAATAAAAGATATTTTAATCCAATAGAGATTCGGGTAATCTATTAAACAGCATAGGAATAGGCACTAATCATTGCTTAAATCCATCCATAGATTAGGAGTTAAATATATATATATATATATATATATATATATATATAGTAATTCTATTATTCTTTCTTCATTTATTAATTGGAATATTTCTATAAAGAGGAATTTCCCCTTGTTGACTACTTGATTACTGTAAAGTGTAGTTTATCTAAGTAAGTCAGTATGAATGCCTGACCATTTAACCTAATAAAATAGCAAATGCATACATACAGACAGACAGACAGACAAAATTAAAAAGGGGTGAAGTCTTAGGAGAAAATCTTGAAAACAAAGAATGGGGGTTGATAGATTATTTTAAAGGGGAATAATTAGATTAACATCTGCTCAACCATCACAATAGAAGATAGATATTAGTGGATGGTGATTTCAATTTGCTGAAAGGAAATAATTGCCATACTAGAATTCTATACCCAATAAAAATATTTTTCAAGAATAAATGTGAAATAATGATCACATTCAAATAAATAATCACAATAAAAATTTAAAAGTGTTTATAGCAGCTATAAAGATGTGAGATAACTAAATTATTTTGGTTTACTTTTTAGTCACATGAGATAATTGTTCTCAGCTTCTCTGACACTTAGGTAGAACCAGGTGACTGAATTATGGCCAACAGGAAGAGGACACACATTATACACTTATCTAGGCCTCGCCATAAAATGTTTTGTGGGATCTTCCATACTCCCATTTTCTCCTTTGTGACTGAGAGTAAAAGACTAAATCCTTAGGCCTAAATTTGACTTACATAGAAAGTCCAACATCTAAGAAACTTTTCAGGGCTTTTGCCAAACCCACATCAGATTACAGCATGAACAAAAAGTACATTTTTAAGTTTCAATGCTTCTGAAATGTTGGGAATTGTTTGCTAAACAAGTAAATATTAACTTCCCAAATTAATACAGGCATTGACAGCTGGTAAAAAGACCATCATCAACAGCTAGAAAAAATTGAAATTCATTTTTGTTTGGCGATAAGCCATTTGGTAAACTGCTACTTGGAGTAACTTAAGAGGCAAAGTTCATATCCAATGGGAAAGCCACCCTTGGGAATATTATTGGGAAAAAAAAACAAAAACAAAACTTCAGTGTGTAATGTTTGTTATTGGTAGCTTTGATAGGTATTACAAAAAAGAAATAAGCTTAAGAAAGAACTGGCAGGTTTGCTAGCATAAATAAGAAGTATCCTAAGAAGTCCAGAATTCAGCATCAACAGAGTTAGGACACAAAGCTACTTCTAAATATTGACAGTAAGAATTGGGATTTTAAAAGGCTATGAGAAAAAAAAATTCTAATCAAACTTCTTAGTTTGGTAAAGCAATTCGGGGCACAGATGGGATCAAGATACGTCTTTCCACCTTTATGTTCCAGGTGACTTTATTGTCACCATAACTAAATTGAGAATCGTCTTGGGGTTTAGGAAACAAAACAACTCAAGGTGAAAACAACTTTGGGTGGTAACAGGAATATGAATCTTACTGGGAGCAAACAGAGCTAAGTTTCTGAACAAATTGTATTACTGTGGAAATCATGAGCCCAGACCCAAAGGCTTTTGACATTTTGAGACTCAAAATTACCTTTGCATCCTTGCATAAGCAGGAAATGACAGCTCCAAAGAAGGCACATTTTCTAACCTCTATTTCAAATATTTCAGACAGGATAGCTGAAAATGATGAACCTTACAGAGGTAAAGGTAAGGGACATAAAGGATGGTGAACAAGAGTTTCCAACCCCGGGAGCAGAGTCTGATCTAATGTGGAAATTCCCAACCGCAGAGTGGTGGACCTTCATAATACCTAATCCTGGAAAATTCCAGCATGCCTACACACTGATTGGTGTTTCTTCCATTGTTTCATTTTCTAGATGATAATCCTTTTTGCTACTATCCTGTTCCTGTTATACCATAGAATATTGCATATATGGAGAGAAAGGTAGATAACTCTGGTCTTTCAGGCCACAGATTCCAGGAAGAAGACTATCTACATCAAAGCCCAATAGAGAAGACTGTACATAACCCATATCGCCCAAACTTCATGATCAATGTCCACTTTGAGTGTGGAAATGGAAAGTGGAATTTTCTGTGCAGTTCTGACTTAGATATATTTTCTCATTTTGCAGATGAGGGAACTGATGAAATATGTACCCTTTGTTAGCTAAAATATATATATATATATATTTCCACCACACACAATAACAGAGTATTATTATTGAACTGTCGATGAATAATAGAAAAATTTGAGTCTATATATGTTAATACAGTTTGATAGCAGTATATATCAAATCAGTTTAAAAAAAAACTCTTGAGAAATTGAGTTTAATTACCACTAAGAAAGTTGAAAGTTTGTTTTCACTTTTCAGCCTGTATGCTATCATTAGTCTATTGTCAATGAGCTATCATAAGCAAAGCTAAGTAGACTGCAGGTGTTGATAATGATCACTTATAAATTGTCACACTGTTTCAAGGCTGCACTTTGTTACTTATTCCAGATTTAGCTATTTTTACTTTAATTGGTACTTTTCGAATTTGTGATCTAATCAGCGGGCATGGTCCAGCAGGCGAGGCAGAGAAGTAGCACTTTTGTCATGGTAAAAAATGAAAGCAAATTGAGGAACTTCTATCAATGATACTTGAAATAGGCCACTGTTTCTCTGCTGATGCATGTATTCCTAAGGTAATAGCTGAAGGTATTGTCCACTGAGAGGACTGTCCTTTACCACACAAAAAGATATTGAAAACACCCACAAAATAGCATTAGGAGCAAATTGAAAACCCTAATATAGCATAATATTTGTTGATTTTGATGTTTTATCCATTACTAATGAAGTTAACACATTAGCAAGTCAATAAAACAATACTTGACACATAGATGACTACATAGAAGTAATATACTAATTTGCTGATCATTGAGGAAATTTGCACATTTACTTGGTATCTTCCCCCTAACCTCCCATATACAAGTTTTTGACATAGTCTATATACCTAAAATGAGTATGTTTTACATAAGAACTTGACACATAGATCTTGCAGATAATAGGTTTTCCATACATATTTATTGGTGATGTAGAATTTTTAATTTATAAATATCTAATTTATCATATTTTGCATATTTATAGTACACACATGTATGTTATATTCCATAATGCATTTTTAGGTGATTTAAGTAGTGAATTTCAAGAGTTCTGCTCCCTAGTTGTTTCATTTTTCTGTTGGGTGTACTCAAGTAGCTCTATTCCTTGATTTGTTCATTTAATACAAAATTTTATACTGTATTCCTTATTCAGTTAGTATATCAAACACCTGACTTTTTAAAACTAGCAATTTTCACAAATTACAAGGAGATATTCTTAATGGTCAAAAATAACTCTATACACTTTTTGTTTGTTATTATTTAAAAATTGTGTTGTGAGATTATTTTTGTTAAGGTACTTTGTTGCTATTGGGAAAGGAAGCTTGGGTTCTTTCTGCTGACTGCCTGTTATGGACTAAATTTCTCTGTCTCCTCAAAATTTGTGTGTTGAAATACAATGCCTGATGCAGAGGGTTCATATTCAACAATTTCATGTTGGAAGTTGAACCTTTGAGAGATAACTAAGTCATGAAGAGGGATCCCTCACAAATTGGGGAATGATGGTTAAAAAGACCCCAGAAAACTCAGTAGCCCTCTTTCTGCCATGTGAGGTCACAATGAGAAGTCAGCAATTTTTAACTTAGAAGAGGGTTTTCACCAAAACCTGACCATACTGGCACTATATTCTTGGACTTCAAGCCTCCAGGACTTTGAGAAATAAATTTCTGGTTTTTATAAGACACCTAGCCTGTACTACTTTGCTATAGCAACCCAAGCTAAGATACTGTATTTTATTAGGTTATATAGTTAGGATTAGAGTTCAAATTCAAAGGAAGAAATTGCTATGTAGAATTTTTTTAAAAGCAAGCCAGAGTTAAATAGATATTAGAAGTTAAGATGGTGCAAAGGAACAAATTAGAGAAATATGTGTAAACATGTATTTATTTATCAATCATCTATCTATCTATCTATCATCTATCTACTTGGATATACAAAGATACATGTAAGTCTTTATATATGCAATTATATAACATTGAATATTCAACTCAATATATAATTTTGGCTGCAGGTGCCTAATGTTGTGGGTGAATTGTGTCTCCCACAAAGATATGTCAAAATCCTAACCCCTAGAATGTGACCTTATTTAGAAATAGAGTAATTTGAAGATGTAATCAAATGAAAATGAAGTTATTCAGGTGGGCCGATAATCCACTAAGACTTGTGTCCTTATAAGAGAAGAAGAAAAATACAGAGAAGACAACATCATTGTGACAATGGAGGCAGAGTTGAAATGCTACAGCTGCAAGCCAAAGAATATCAGGGCTTGTCAGCAAACCACCAGAAACCAGAAAGAAGGTGGACAATTCTTCATCCATATGGAAGAAGTTAAATTAAGTATCTTAAAACTTTTTAAGGAAAATATAGAATAATATTTTTATGATCCTTAGGGTTTATTAGCTCAAGACAAAAAACATAAATCATAAAAGAAAATTCTGATATATTTGCTACATTATAACTAAAACTTTTGCACAAAATGAAATTGCAAACAAAGTAAAAAAACTAGTCACAGACTGAGAAAAAATAATTGCAATGCATGAATGACAAACAGAAGTACAACTTCCCAATGAAAATATGCAAAGCATATTAATAGGTGATTCACAGGAGAAAAAATTAAAATGGCCAATAGATGAACAAAAAGATATTTAACTTCACCATTAATCAGGGAAATGCAAATTAAAACCTTAATAGAATCTCACCAAAGAAAATATACAGATGGCAAATAATCATATAAAAGATACTCAACATCATGTGTCATCAGGAAAATGTAAATTAAGACAATGACAAATACCACTACACACTTATTAGAATGGCCAATACCCAGAACACTGACAACACCAAATACTGGTGAGGATGTGGAGCAACAGGAACTCTCATCCATTGATGGTGGGAATGCAAAGTGGTGCAGCCACTTTGGAGGAGAGTTTGGTTATCTCCTACAAAACTAAACATACTTTTACTATGTGATCCAGAAGATTGGTATTTATCCAAAGGAGTTGAAAATGTGTGTACACACAAAAACCTGAACATGGATGTTTATAGCAAATTTATTCATAATTGCCAAAAATTGGAAGCAGTCTGTGATATTGTGATTTAGAATAAGAAACATATATTTGGTCTTCCTGGCATTCCTTCCCCATCCCTGGCACAGAACTTCTAAAACCCTTGTAAATTTCTAAGTGATAAGGAGCATTTTTTGTTCTAATGAGGTGACTCTGGGTGGGTTCCTGGATGGCTTCTGGTTGGGGACTTGTCACCAGAAAGACCAAGACATGGTTAGAAGCTTGGAATTTTCAGCTCTAACCCCCATTCTCAAGAGAGGGGAGAGGGGCTGAAATGGAGTTTATGATTGATTATGCCTATGTGATGAAGCCTCCATTAAACTCCCAATAGTATGGGCTTAGGAGAGCTACCAGATGGGTGAACACATCCATGTACCAAGAGAGTGACGCACTCCTATTCCCCAGGGACAGAAACTCTTTTGCTCAGGACCCTCTCAGACCTTGCCTTATGTATCTCTTCAGCAAGCTATTCATCTGTATCCTTTAATAAACTGGTAAGTGTAAATATTTTCATCAGTTCTATGAGCTGTTCTAGCAAATAATCAAATCCAAGGGGGAGGAGGTCATGTGAACCTCCAATTGGTAGTCAGGTTAGACAGAAGTTGTGGGTAACCAGGGGACCCAATTCTTGTGATTGGCACCTGAAGGGTGGGGGTGGTCTTCTGTGACTGAGCCATTAAGCTGTGTGGTCAGTTGCTATATTTAGGTAGACAGTGTCAAAATTGAGTTAAATTGTAGGTGTGGGAAAACTCACACACATTTGTGATCAAAAGTGTCATAAATGTTGTGAGTGTAGTATTAGTATGAAAGTAAAGGAGACACACACAGGAAGAAGATTGAAGTTTTTCTACACACAACCAAAATGTTCTTCAGTAAGTAAATGTTTGAATGAAGTGTAGTACACCCAGAAAATGGAATATTATATAGCACTAAAAAATAAACGAGCTAAAAGACATAAAAAGTCATGGAAGAACATTTAATGCATATTACTAAGTGAAAGAAGCCAATATGAAAAGGCTACATACTGTGTGATTCTAAGTATATGACATTCTGAAAAAGGCAAAACTATAGAGACAGTGAGAAGACCAGTGGTGCCAGAGGGTGGTATTGCAGGGGGAGGAATGGATAGGCAGAGCACAGGGGATTTTAAAGGCAGGGAAAACACTCACCATGATGATTGACACGGCATTATTATACATTCATTCAAACCCATGGAATGTACTGAAACACCAATAGTGAACCCTAATGTAAACTATGGACTTGGGTGATTATGTGTTAATGTACATTCATCGATTGTAACAAGTGCCCCACTCTGGTGAGCGATGTTGATAGTGGGAGAGGCTGTGCATGTGGGGGGTGGGGAGAGAGCTTATGAGAAACCGACTTGCTGTGAAACTAAAACTACTCTAAAAAAGTAAAGTCTTAATTTAAAACAATAATCTGTATGTATGATTATACATATATAACTGTAAGGGAACTTTTACTCACTGGCAAAAGTGAAAAAAAATCTGACAGTAACAAGTGTTAGAGACAAAGACTCTCAGATAGTCTTATTAGGAATGACAAATAGTCCAAATCTTTTGAGATCAGTTTGGTAATACATAGTAAAGTTGGTGCATCTCATGAGACAGAAATTTCACTTCTGGATATACACCATGGAGAAACTGTTGTATGAATTAATAAGGAGACATGGAAAGGAATAATCATTGCAACATAATTCATAATGGCAAAAAGCAGAAACAAGTAAAATGTACATCAATTAGAAAATAAACAAATACTGTGCATTCATCTAACAGAATAATGTATGGATTTTAAAATAAATAAGCAAGGTGTGTGTGTGTGTGTGTATCAACATAAATATGTTTTTTTTAATCAAGTTAAAAATGAAATATAGAATGTGAAGAGTTATATACCACTTATATAAATTTTACAATCCTTCAATGCACTGTATAATAAAAACAAAGAATGTATTGGAATTAAAAAATAAAGCATAGAGAGCAAATATAAGATTTTTATAAGTCACATTAATTCACCTTTAGATAAACATGTTTTCATAGAATTCAAAATATAAATGAGCTGACACTTTCAAGCTATCATTTATCAGCCAGGGAGATAAAACATTATTAATTAAATGATATATAAAATAATGAAGAACACAAATATAATGAAAGACAGAAATGTACAAATATTTAAGCTATTCTCCCAAATTCTCTCTAACAAAGATTTGTTAGAATTGTTTACAAGACCCAGCATAGCACATTTTGTGTTTCTTTTTACTTCCTCTATCCATCTTACAGCAGAGAGGCTAATTAACAGTGAAATGACCAAAACTCAAGAGCCAGAGGGAATAAGAGAGACAAAAAACATCCGTGGACAGTTTACAAACTAGATCATCAACTTTGAACTAGTCAGAATTTGACTTTAATAAGCACCAGTTCACATAGTGAAATTAAATCAAATATGGAAAACTGCTCTAGGGTTATTCTTTTGAATCAATTTGGCCTTTTTGAGTGGTAGATATCCCCGCCACTGTCACTGCTGTTATTTGGTTAACTTTTAGCTTTTCAATACAACAAATATATATTGAATACATTTCTATAATTTCATTTTATTTTATTTCATTTCTGTCATTTTAATTTGGGCTCTTATTGTAAGATGCTATAACTATTGTTTGCCAAACACTACAGAAGTTGTATGTGTGTTTGGCATCTTCTCTATAGAATCCTAGCATTCCACTCATCAAAAAATAAATATTTGCCTCTTGAACTAAAAACCTCTAGCAAAATAAATTATGTCAGCTCTTTTCTTTATTATCTTCTCCAATCATTTCATTAAGAAACTTTGGAATGAGCCATTTCAACCATTAAACCATATTTGCAAGTTTTCTATATAAAGTAATAAAAACAAAAACAACTGCCTATTATTACTGCCAAACTTCAAAGCTGTCTTTTTTTATCTAAGCATGCATTTCTCTGGAGAGAATTAGCTTATATTGAAGTGGTTTGGGGGCATTTACAGGGGAGCAGCTCACATGTGGTTGTAGATTTATACCTGATCATTATAGAGCACTTTACAGTTTTAAAAATGCTTTCACATTTATTATGTCATTGGGTTCATAAAATAATTCTGTAAGACCACAAAACAGTGTTTTGCATTTTACAGATGAGAAAAATGAGGTCTCGAAAGGCTATGTGATTTAATGAGATCACCTATCTAGTAGGTAGCAGAGCCCATTCAAGTTCAGGGTTTCTGATTTTAAATGCAGGGTGCTTTTTCATAGGCTTGGATGTCCTGTTTTATTGTAGGAGGCATCTACAGAAATCTTGGCAATACATATTCATTGAAAAAAAAATGTCTTTGGTTGATCTCACCACTACATTCAGGAAAGAACTGGAGCGTTATGGTACTCCAGAGTTCAAGAGGAAGTTAATGAGATAATTCATGTGGAACAATCGAGAACCTAGTGGAAATACAATAAATACATGGCAGGGACTACATATTTCATCACTTTATCAGGTCAGTGGGATCTTTCAAGCTAGTTCCTTCAGATTCATCCTGGCAAAGCTAGGCTTTTTCTATGCCCCACTTCCCCACACAGCATCAAAGTTGTCACTTCCTGTCTGAAGGATTATACAAGAGTCCTAGGCTGCTGGGTGCACATCTGTGGATATCGGTGTAGGATAGGGGTGTAGACCAGGAACCTGGATGGAGTCTCAAGGAACAGAGAAGCATCAGGCCAGATTGGGTGACTCTCAGAAGCAGGCTCACTTCTGGGTTCAGACTGCCCAGCTTCTGCTTTTCCCTTAGGAGATGGAGGGCTCTGGCACTTCCTTATTCCTATGCTCCCTACATGGCTTCTAATTCTCCTCTTCCTCTCCTGACCGTGGCATATTTGGATCTAGCCTTTAGGAGTGGGGGAAAAATACTGTACAAAAAACCCCAATCTCTTTAGATACTGGGGCTAGTGAATTTTGAGTATGTAACAACAATTAATATAACATTTAATGCTCACTGTTTGGCAGATGCTAGTCTAACCAACTTTTGCATATAATCTCATTTATTCAACAACCTTATTTTGTAGGTGAGGAAACTGGGGCATGTACAGGTTAAATAACTCACCTGAAATTATTCAATTATCAACTTACAAAGCTGGTATTTGAATTCGAACAGTTGAGCTTGAGAGTCTACACTTATAAACACTTGGTTATGCTCCTGTTGATAATATAGTTTAATATGAAACCATGGTGAGGCCTTCAACTCCAGATGTTATGGGCAGTAGTGGAAGGAGGTAAGAAGGCATTTAAAAAATGCTTTCAGGGTAAAAATGAAAGAATCTCTGAGTGTAAATACCACTTAATATTTCAACGTCATATCTTCCCACACTTGAACATCAACATTAAACATAATCAACCATGCAGAGAGTGACTTCTCATATTAAATGTGATGTCTCCAGCTTATCAAGCAGGTGAATATATATTTTTTCATATTATAATTTTTAAGAGACTTGT
This sequence comes from Hipposideros armiger, assembly GCF_001890085.2. NCBI lineage: Eukaryota > Metazoa > Chordata > Mammalia > Chiroptera > Hipposideridae > Hipposideros > Hipposideros armiger. The sequence goes on from NW_017731777.1 coordinate 346,212, forward strand.
ATTCAAACCACATGTGTGTGAATTTTTTATTTTGCAGAATTTGAATAATAAGTTCTCAAATTTGAAGTAAAAAATCAACTGACCAATTTTAGAAAAATAGTCACATCTTGATTTATCTAATTAAAATAATATACAAGCTCTTGTGAGTGCTCAGATTCAGAGCACAGCTTTTTTCCCTCTCTTTTATGTGACATCCCAAAGGCCATGTAAGAATATTAATTTTTATTTTTGGGAGGGTAAATATTAAATTAACTCTGGTTCATTCTGTTAAATATTTTCCTATATTTCAAATGTTAACTTGAAATTATCTGTGTAGCTGAGATGTTCTTTCTGAGCTAAATTTTGAATTCTCAGCTGGATTTTATATTATACTCATGTGATAGGCTATGAATTTGAAAGTATCCTAGAGATAGCAAATGAATTAATTTGGTACTAGTCTATTGCTTTGGGGATAATTGCATTACTGTTTTGGTGTCAAGAGTTGTTCTGATGAACAAGAGCCATCTTGTTAGTCATCTATGTATTTCAAGCATTAGTAAATGAATGACACAGTGTGGAGTGTAAATTAGAAATGGGTGAATTGGTTGCACCAAATTAATATTCAATTTTTATTACTCTGATATATGAAATAGTATTTCATATACCAGAGTCACTAATCAGAACATTTCTCCTTGCCACTTTCCCTTACCACTTTGTTCCTTTAAATGATTATCAAATATTGATTTTTCAAAGAGGAGATTATATCATGCTCCTTAAAGTCATTTTTATGTCTTCTTTTCCTTTTCAAGGCTCCCTCCTTATTGATATTTTAAGATATTCCCCCCATCTTAAGTTTACTCATTCATCTTTAGACAAGTGATTCTCAGTAATTATCCTTCAAACAATGAGTATAAACAAGTTTTCCAAGCACCCCCAAATAAATGCAATTAGAAATTTTAAAGCAGTTGTCTTGATCATATGTGACTATCACTAACTACATAGTTATTTTTTGTATTATATCCTAATTATTCCATGCTTCTTTTTACTGATTTCTACCAAGACATTTTATAGCTTATTAGATCATAACTTAGGCTTCAAAAACATCCTATGAATTTTGAGTTAGTATTTGAATATCATTTTTTCTTCCAATCTTATAATCATGGAACATAAAGGAAGTGTCCCAAACTATATGTTCTTATGAGTATAATGAGCCATGTATATCACTTAATGCTCTCAATTGCAAGCACCAGAATCCACTCTGGCTGATTGAAATGGAAAAATAATTTATTAAAAGATATTTGGTAGAGAACAAGTTAAGAATTTTAAAAAATGTAGATATTAAAAGTATTACTGCAAAGTAAAATCCAATAGATGGGGTGAACCATAAAATGGGTATATATGAAGAACAAAGTAATATTCTGGAAAATAAAGATGATAGCATTGCTCATGACAGAGACTAAAATTATAAATACATGGTGTCTAAAATAGAAGAGTTGAGAGACATGAAGGAATAAATTGAAGGTCCAAAGATGTTTCAGAAGGAGGGAATGGAATACACAAATAAGTAATAGAAGACGATTTCCCAGAACTAAAGAAAGGTCTTATTTTTCATGTTGACAAAATCAGCAAGTGCTGAACATGATAAATGAAAAAAGACACCTACCTAAACAAAGCAATATTTTCAAACTAGTGAGTGAAAATAATTTTTTTTCAGAAGGGTTGGAGACATAAAGACTCAACACTGATTTCCAGGAGCAATGCTCACAGTCAAGTTCATAAGTGGCCTGATGAAGACATCCCCACTGGTGCCACAGCCACCACAAAGACCAGAAATGTGACTTTTCTGACACTACTACTGTCACAACATGGATGTCACTTCTTTTTCAGGAAGTCTACTTTGCTAGACACTTTTGTCCCAACTGTACCAAAAAATGAAAGCCCTGGGCAGCGCCTAGCATTATGTTGATTATTTCCAAAAGAGTCTTGTGTGGGTTTATCTGATTGGTGTGGCTGAGGCCACATGTCTAAGCAACAGCTGTGAGTAGATTTGAGTTCTGCCATGTATACTGGGGAGGAGACACTCAATATGGTAATGCTCCCACCTACAGAAAGACTATTCAAAAGTGATTGGCAGTCATGAAAGTAATTAATTTACATCAAGGGATGATGTAGAATAAAATGTGTAGTTATAACTATTAATTATCATCCTCCTATTTAATCAAACTAAATATGTGACAATCATTAGTTATCCAATATACATTTGAAAGCAATTTGTCCCTTCAACATACTCTCAAGGGCCTGTAAAGTTCGACTTGATTAATAAAAGAAAATAATGCTCCTAGTAGGTTGGTGCAAAAGTAATTGCGGTTTCTGTGAATTTTAAATCATTATAACTAGGCTCAAGCACATCATTATTACTCAAAATAGGAACCATTACAATCAACAGAAATTTCTCATTTTGCCAATGAGAAATAAGTTTGTTTATTCCTGTAGCATAAAAATCCATGCTTTGGGATTCAATGAACTCTTGGAAAGCATTTTCTGCATCCTGTTGGTTGTGGAAGTGTTTTCCCTGCAAAAAGTTGTCGAGATGCTTGAAGAAGTGGTAGTCAGTTGGGGAGGGGTCAGGTAAATATGGTAGATGAGGCAAACTTCGTAGCCCAATTCATTCAACTTTTGAAGCATTGGTTATGCAACGTGCGGTCGGTCGTTGTCTTGGAGAGGAATTGGGCCCTTTCTGTTGACCAGTGCTGGCTGCAGGCGTTGCAGTTTTCAGTGCATCTCATCGATTTGCTGAGCTCACTTCTCAGATGTAATGGTTTCGCCAGGATTCAGAAAGCTATAGTAGATCAGACCTGCAACAGACCACCAAACAGTGACCATGACGTATTTTTGGTACAAGTTTGGCTTTGGGAAGTGCTTTGGAGCTTCTTCTAGGTCCAACCACTGAGCTGGTCATCACCAGTTGTCATGTAAAATCCACTTTTCATTGCATGTCACAATATGATCAAGAAATGGTTTGCATATTGTTGAGTAGAATAAGAGAAGATGACGCTTCTAAACAATGATTTTTTTTTATTTTTGATCAGCTCATGAGGCACCCACTTATTGAGCTTTTTCACCTTTCCAATTTGGTTCAAATGCCAAATGACCATAGAATGGTCAACGTTGAGTTCTTTGGCAACTTCTAGTGTAGTTGTAAGAGGGTCAGCTTTGATGATTGCTTTCAATTGGTTGTTGTCAACTTCTGATGGCTGGCCACTACTCTCCTCATCTTCAAGGCTCTCGTCTCCTTTGCAGAATTTCTTGAACCACCACTGCACTGTACATTCATTAGCAGTTCCTGGGCCAAATGTGTTGTTGATGTTGAGAGTTGTCTCCACTGCTTTATGACACATTTTGAACTCGAATAAGAAAATCACTGTAATTTGCTTTTTGTCTAACATCATTTCCATAGTCTAAAATACATATAAAATAAACAGCAAGTATTAAGTCATTAGCAAAAAAACATAAAATTAGACATGCATATTAAAATGATGTGTAACATAACCACATTTATTTAAGAATGTATTCAAATATCAAAAGCAAATTTCAACAATGCAAAAACTGCAACTATGTTTGCACCAATCTAATATTTTGGCTTAACCTCTATAGAGTAAAGAAATATACACATATTTGTCATAAAAGTTAAACCCTCTACTAATACTTTCTGATAATTTGAGTTTACTGGAAAAATTGTCTAGTCAGCTTTTGGAATAGACATATCATGAAGATGTGGTGAACGACTACCAAGATGTTGATTAAAAAAATAGTGATATAATATTAATAATATACATCTAAACTTTAGGCCATTTATTTCAATATAACCTCCAAGTCCTTGGAGGCTTATTAATATTTAATGTCTTTTAAACTTTGTTCAACTTTCACTTTGAGCTCACAGTTCATTAAAAAAGTACTAGGTAGAAAAGTGATGAGATGAACTCTGATGTTTACATATTATTTTAGAAACTAACAGAAATGAGAACCACTACTAAAGTTTTCTGTATATTAAATGAAACAAATTTCCCTCCATCTTGGAAGAGTTATGTCCTATTGGGATGTTTAATGTAGTGTGTTTGACGCAGGACTGAAGGCAGTTCCATGAAAGAAACAATTGTGGCTAAAATCCCAAAGGATGGACTGATGTCTTAATGGGTCTTTTTTATATCTCTAATTGTAGCAATTCTGTGGGTAAAAAGAACAACACACAAAGTGATGAGAAGGAAAACTTGGAGTACTTATCTTCCTACAAACATCATTTAATAAATTATAAGAAGGCTAAAAGGAAGCCAAGCGACTGAGAGAAGCAGCATGGGTTTATTCTCCAGATAGCCCTGAAAAGGTGGAAGAGGAGGAAGCCGAGTGAGGACTGTGGAGAAAATATTTACAAAACAAACCCCACAGGCAATAATAACTGAATCTTTTATATTTTGACTTATTCAACTTTTATGATTTAATTTTTTTTCTTCATTGAGTTTAATTAAGCTTTCCCCAGAGTCACAAGCCTTGAAAACTTCAAAAAAAGTAAAGCTATTCTGTTTACCAAGCAGTTTTTCACAGCTCTCTTTTAACTGAAGTATGTGTTTTGTTAAAATCTTTTTCCAAGGGCTGCTGTTCAGCATTTTTAAGGCGTCTGCTGCACAGTTAAAAAAAAACAAAAACCTTAATAGTTTGGTAAAGACGGTGCCTTCTAGGCTAAAATGTTTCTGTAAAGTTTTCTGTACTATGCTGATATGTTTTATCCAATATGAAGAGCATCTTCAATACTTATATATGTGAAATATATAATAATATTCTTGTAAATACTTTCCACTGCAAAGTAACTAAAGGTATGTGCTTAATATCAGAAATGTATTATGAAACTATAATTTATATATAGATTTGTATATTTATATAATCCAAATAGATATTTAAATAATTCAAACTATTCTTTCCCTCATTTATTTATTCTAGTTATTAATTCATCATCTGTATATTCATTCATTCATTCATTTATTCATTGAAATACAACCTGCCATGTGCCACTTATGCTAGGAGATACTAGAAAAATAAATAGCAAATAATAATAATAATAGAAAGAAAGAAAGAGAGAGAGAAAAAGAGAAAGAAAGAAAAAAGAGAAATAAGTTAAATGTTTTCTACATCTTTCTCCTTAGAGTGAAATCCTTCCTGCTTCTATATGACATAATAGAATGGCCTATGTGTACAGGTGACTGATTTATTATTGGATCTAGATAGGATCTAAGAGAAACAGGATGAAGTAGAAGAGAAGGACAGCACTTCCCAGCTCTTCCATTACCCCCAGAATCCAAATATATAGGCCTAGAAATTCATTGACTGGATAAGGCTCCCTTGGTTACCATTGCAAAGTAATGTAGCTACGGTGGGATATAGAAAAATAGGTAAAAGGAGAAATATCCTTGTTTTTTTAAAGATTTTTATTGGCGAATTGGGGGATGGGAACAGCCCTGGGGAACTGGGGGAAGGGGAACAGACAAGTTGCTGTCCCTTTGCTCTTCAGTCTAGTTGTGGAGGACGTTGCTTCACTGGCCCAAGTTGACACCATCATTGCGCTCTTCCCAGGAGAGGCAGATCAGTCACCAGCTTCTGGACAGCCGCTCATGGTGGCTCCTGGCCACTCATGCTGACTGCTGGCTACACACGGTAGCCAATGGCAACCCACTGCAGCAGGGGCTGCCGCCTACACCGTAGCCGGTGACCCACGGCAGCCCAGCTCCAGGTTGAGCCACCATTCAGCATTCTAGCTGCAGAGGGCAGTGTCACTGGCCCTCATATGTGGGATCCGAACCGGGGCCCTCTGGCATCCCAAGCCAGCTCCCAACCAACGCACCACTCAGCCAGCCTGAAATTTCCTATTTTTAAATGAAATAAGTCATATTTATACTATCTGTATATGATACTATACTACTATATTTGGAACAAAATACACAGATCAAAAGGAGGTTATTAGAGGATCAGCAGTTGTGGGTTTGCTTTATTTTCTTGTTAAGAAACATGACTTTCATCAGGAGTAATATCTTCCCAGTCACCTTGGTGCTGTCCAAAATTGTTTGCAAAACATATGGTGATACCCACATTTACCTTAATGAAATTGATGAATTTTAGTATCAGTAAGGAGGGAGATGAAAACTGGCTTATGAAAAATAAGTCAGAGGGTTTGATATAAATGAGTTATGATGAGCAATCTGAACATGATTCTGCTGGTTATATATGCTCTGGGTGTTTCTATATGCACCCAAAAATCAAAGAATGAAAAATTCAGTTGATTTGCTGGTTTGATTTTTGTAAACTGAATTTACAATTTTTTCCCCACATTTTATAACTTTTGTGAGAAACTTGAGACCTTTTTACATGGAGTCAAAACAATTGACTACATAAGAATAGAATTCAGTTTTCTAGGTAATTTTAAATATTTATTTGATACTATCATTTACTAAAATACCTCCAATGTTCTTTTTTCTTTTGTTTTGTTTTTTGAATATTCACTCAACCAGTAGTTACTGACAGGGAGCTCTATGTAAGGTAGTATGCCACCTACTAAGGAGAGGGGACCACAGCAGCGATAACGATGAGAGTGCTTAGCTTCTTGCTTTCACAACTATTCTTATTTTACTAAATAATTCCAGTGTGGTCTATTTCATTATTGTTGAGACACAGCCAAAAGTATATATTTTTTTGTGTGAAAGCTGGTGTTTTTTCCTGATGTAATGAGATAGAAATAGCAGAAGTAGCATTTCAGGAGTAGGTTGTAAGCTTTGTCAGTTTAGCAATCAACTATCTATCATATATATATATATATATATATATATATATATATATATATATAAAACATATACATACACATGTGTCTGTGTATACTATATATACATATACATATACATATATATATACACACACACACACACACACACACACACACACACAAAGCATTTATAAAACTGTTTTTATCACTATTTTTTTTAATCACTAATAACCATGGCAAGAAATGTTAAGTATTCATAGCAAATAACTTATTTTATTTGGGTGAAATGTTTTCAGACAGATTCTTACCTTCCTCCCCCCATCCATGAATGTCTTTTCATTTAAAAAGAAAAATTAACTGTTTAAAAGTAAACAAGTTCATCTCTGGACAAAGGTAGTTCCCTGGTAAAAGGTGAGTTTTAACACACTGACAGTGTCATAAGAATTATCGCAATAGGTTAATTTTATACACACACACAATCACAAACACATATGCCAAAAATACTTGTATGTAAAAATACTTGTATATGTACAAAATACATATATATATATATATATACAAAATACATACATATATACACACACACACACACACACACACACACACACACACACACACACATACACTATCCCAACACTCCTAATATATCCAGTAACTTCCTCATTGGACTCTGATAATAAAGTAATACAAATCGAACAACATAGCTTGACTTGATTTTTTTTTTTTCTTGTGAGACAGCCAGTCTCCCTCTATGGAAGCTGCTAAGGTCTTGTACAAAGCTCTGTTGAAAAATCGCGCTGGCTCGCCAAATATCTTAATGACTTTTCTCTCAGCAGTTGGTAATGGTGAAATGTTATTCTAGTAACCATAATGTCTCTCATAATACAGTTGAATACAATATGTACTGTACTTCTATTTTAGTGAGCTCTTCTGTCAGAATAGCAGTGCCAGTAGCCATTTAACATTTCATAGCAAACTGCTTACCAGTCCTTCAAGTGTAATATTGTAGAAAGAGTGAAGAAATGCGTGATTAAGAATGTTCACTGAGAGTGGACCATTTAACGCAAACCGACGCTGCAAAATAAACCAGCCTTCACATATGTAGGCGCTCATCATATAAATGACAGTTCTATGTGGTCATTTAATTTTACGATCTCAATTCTCGCATATATTGCTCACATAAATATAGTGTTCTCCTGCAGGGAGGTCTGCTGGGTATTATAAAATCAGTGAGACCTCAATGGGTTCAAATGGACATCTTTTATAATTATCGCTATAAAATTTCTTGACAATGCATTTTGCTGTCCAATGGCTAACGAAAACGATTTTCCAAAAGAATAAGTTTCAACAAAGAGAGTAACAGAGCCTGGGAATTTGTTCCTGTATTCACCCATATTTAAATTACCTTAGTTACTCTCATCTATTGGAGGCATTCCTGCTCTTCGGAATAAGGTTTTACAATGTGGCTTCCAGTTAGAGGAGGGCCTAGGTTTGAATTGTTTTCTGGTTTCGTGGGGCAATATGGAATATCTACAGGGAAGGATTAATTAGCAGTTAAGTGCAATTAAAATCTATTTACAGGGAATTCTTTCACATACTTGGAAAGATGAGGAAAGGGTAGAGAGAAGAGTTCCACAAACTCAAGATTAGAAATCATTTGGAGAAAAGACACAACGGCTTCAAAACTATGGTTCCAATAGTACTATGTATTGCTTGAAGAATTTGATTACTTTTTTTACTTCTTCAAGGTCATATATTTGACACTACAAAGAAATGAATGTAGTAGATTTTCTCCACAGTGTATTGGGATATTTTGATTACCTCTTGGTTTTTGTATTTCCACTAGGATAATAAGTTGTATTCATTGTTGCCTTGTGTGACAAGAGTTTAATGGCACACTAATTGAATTTGGACATTTGATTTCTATGATTGTGCTATAAACACTATAGCCAACTTGTTGCTTAAATGTCTGTTTAGAAAGGCAATAAAATGATTTTTATTTATTGTGGGAAAGGAAATGAATAGTTTCATATATTCTTAATGTTAAAATATTAATGAGTAGTCACATTTGTTGAAATAAGTTGAAGGAAAGAAGGTGAGGCATGAGCCATGGTTTCACCCTCGTGGAAAAAGCAGCACAAGTGTAAAGAGTAGCACAGGCAGAGAAAGCACATCCGAAGGACATTCAGGCTCTGAGTTTATTTGTCACAGGCCAGCTCTGTGACCACCTGTAGCAGTCATTTGTCTTTTGCTTCTACTGCTTTTGGTACTGGTCTGGCAGCAGCACTAATGTTGGGCTGGAGATTTCGCTCGCTCTCTCACTTCTGAGGTTTGGGCACAGCTCCACCTCCGCGTGCTGTGGTGGGTATGTAACATAAGATTAACCAAGCAAAGAATTAAATTCCCCTCATCACAGCGATTAGTGCAGAGAGGACACATGACCTTGCTCAGTTGTGGAAAAACTTGTCCAGTGGATTTCAAAACTTTTGTAGGAAACCCTGGGGAAAAGAAAAAAAAAAAAAAACAGGGATGCTGACCATGGACCATGGAGCTGTGAGGGCAGAGAGCTCTGTTATATCCACATTACCACCCAGTGGGATCTGAGACTGAAGTTTTCACATGGATGAGGACAGTGAAAAACTGGAGACAATGAGAGACCAGATCACCATTTGAACCCTTCAGATAAGCTTCACCAAAATTAAACCTGCCCCAGAAGGTTTTACTAGTTGAGTTGAGTTTCCTGAAACTTACTATTGGGAGAGCCCTAGCTAATTCACATGTTCCTTACCTAAATTTTCGTATGAAAGCATAACCTTCTTTTTGCCTACGTTAGTTCAAGTTCAGTGTTTGTCACTTGTAAACAAAATAATACTAATAAACTATTCTTTGCTGGGGGCAGTTCCACTATTTTGATCTTTGCTTTTTTTTGGTTCTAAGCACTCAATTCATTTTTTTTCATAATTAATACAATCACAATGATAGAATTGATATTTATTGAGTGTCTTCCATGTGATAGACATTTGGTGCAACAATGAAAAGCACACAGTCTCTGTCTTCTTCAGTTAGAAAGTCTAAGATAGAGATAATTAAAGAGGCAGTTACAATGACAACATAAGAGGGAGAGTATAGGAAGTTTTTTGAAAAGACTTAACAGGTGACCAAGCTCTCATGTGAAAAGTCCAAGAAAGTCTCCCAAAGGATGGAACATTAAACCTGAGGCCTGATAGATAAGCAGGATAAATCCAAAAAGGTCGAGGGCAAGAGGAAGAGGGGGAGAGTTGGGAAGTCTAAATTCAGAGAAAGCATGATGTCTTAAGGATGGCAAAGCTTGTAAAATGGCTTGAACTTGGAGAAAGGGGCACAGCAAGGAAGGTGGTTTAGGAGAGGAAAGAGGATTATAAAGATATAGCTGTGGGATAAATTAGTCCACTAAAAGACTTATAAACAAGGGGAATTTGGGCTTTATCTTAAAAGCAGTGAAAAATCATTAAGGTTTTAAAAAGGAGAGTGACATAGTCAGACTTTGGTTTGTGTAAAAACAAATCCAGACTTAGATAAGGGGTGACTTATCATTCAAAGGGAAAATTCTACCACAGGAGATAGACTATTGCAGTAGAGGAAGGGGAATTATTGCAATAAGAAGAATGCTCCAACCATGACATATATGAGTATCTCAAAGGTCAAGCAGAAAAGAAAGGGCTTTTCTTTTATAGGGAAGGTAGAACAAAATGAAAATATCAGGTGAGGGAAAGTAAGATGAATGAATGGAAGTGGCATGAGTGGATAGATAGTAGATCAGAGAAAGTTTTAACCTGAGTCCAGCCTATTCCTGGAAAGGATAGTTAGAAGGGTTGTATGCTGGCATATTTTGAGTATAGTCAAAATTCATGGAGCTGGGGCAGGAAGGGAAGCATAACAAACAAAAGATGGTCAAGTGAAATTAGCAGGTATTTTATTCAGATTGATCAGTGGGTACAAAAAGTTCAGCTAACTTTTTATAAAGCAAAGATGGGAATTTAGAGCACCTGTGTTTCACTTTGTCAGAGGTAAACAAGGGGGCATCTGTGGGTGCTATCTAGGTCATACAAGGAAGGATGGTTCTTTGCAGTAAGCCATATCCCAGAGCACAAAAGGGTGGGGAAGTTCTTAATCATTGCTATTTTCCAGAATCATATGGCACAAGTGAAGTTTGACATGTCAGGTTTAGGAGGATCACTTTGGCTATACCATGGAGAAGAACTTGAGGGGGCATGAGACCAAAAAGAAAAAGTATACAGTAACTTAAGTGCAATGGCCCTGGACCAGGATAGGCACATAGGGAAGCAAATGAATTGCAAAGATATTCAAAGTGTAGAAAAAATAGATCTTAGTATTTTATTAGATCTTTTAATCTGATCTCTGATTTTTTCAGTCTGCAATAAGTCCTCTGAATAACTGTTTTCTAAAGAGGTTTTCATCTGTAGGCACAATTATTTTTATTTTCAGAAAATTTGTCCTGTATGTTATCTTCAAATATTTTTTCTCTGTTTCATTTGCTCTTTTTGTCAATGCAGAAATTATATATACACTGAATTTCCTCTGTCTGTCTTCCATAGTTATTTTCTCACTAATACTTTTCAGTTTGGTCCTAGTTCCTTTTCATAAATATTTCTTAGTTTCATTTCATGTTTGTGCTTTAGCATTCCATTGTTTGTAACTTAGCATCAGGGTGATGGTAAGATCTGCCTTTGGGTTTAGTGGATGAGGAAACCTTGTTAGACCTTGAGTTTAGGACAAATGCTACAAGTACTGCAAGCCAGTTTTATCATAGATTCATAAGTCTCAAAAAAAATCCTTGTGTGTACAGCTCTCTCAGAAAACACAGGAATGAAGGGTGATTAACAGTGAGTTTTCTAACCAGACACTACCTAATAGAGCTCAAGTCTCATCATTATTTTTACAACATGCTGGTTGTAGGTAGCACAGAAAAGTGCTTTCTGACAAAACTTAGAAACATATTATGTCAATAATATTGGAAATTAGGTCTTGTGTGATTAATTATAGAATTTTATATACCTTTTGTATTTAAGAATAAAATTCATAAAAATGTTTTGTTTTGTTTTTTTGTCTCAGGGAAACAAACCTTTTCTAGTACATATCCTTCAATTGATTTTTTATGGGCGTTGATAGTCCTGTGTTTCTGCAAGATTGGCTTAGGTTGGCTTCCCCCAGAAACAGACCCCGAGATAAGGATTTGAGTGAAAGTAATTGGTTTGGCAAATGATCCAAGAAAATATTGGTAGGAGAGTAGGGAAATGAGTCAGTGAGGGGAAGAAAGCCAATAAAGGTGCATTAATGAGTAGATTGCTGCTGTTGTCAACTAAAGTTCAGTTCTGATGGGAGCCTCTGGGCCTGTGTGATTCATCCCTGAGAGCTGTCCTACCACAGGCACTAGAAAGCTGGGCCCTATCTTTCAACTCAATTCTCATCCATCATTGCTTGAATACTGTTCCTGGGGGAATTCATTCTCCAGCACTTTCAGCCTTCCCCATGTTGTGGTTGAGTATTCTCCTCGGCCTTGAATCAGGGCTTTGGGCTCTTGCATTAAGCGGCTGGATGAGAATAGAAAGTGCTGAGGGAAAATGGGCAGTACAGTGACAGGATCTGCTCTGTGCCACCCCTGTCCCCTTCAGATTCACTCATGCTCCACTCTATTTCAATACATTTAGTCACTAATTCTTTAAGATGATAGCTAGTTGTTGTTTTAAAACTAAAATAGTCTTTAAAGTGATAGGAAACAAAGACAAAAACGGGGTTGTTGTTTGCTAGATTTGGTCTCTAGGCCATAGTTTGTGATCTATATTCATTATCTCACTTCTCTACAAGGCAGCCAATCTTTGCTCCCCTCGCTGTCAGCAGCACATCTGCTGACCTGGGTAGCTTGATTGGTGGGTAAGCCAAGCCTTCATCCCTTTGGGGTCCACTGGTTACTTTCTCACATCAGACCATGATTACCACTATTGTTGATTTAACGTTATCAACTGGCTACATCAGTAGACCAGTAAAACAGTAAAAGCTACATCAGTAAATCTTCTAAGTTATAAACATATACTTCTTTGCCCTTTTTATTTAGCACCAACCTATCTCCTCATGATAATCAGGGACAATTACCCTCATACTACCATCAAATAAATATATATGTATATAAATATATATATAGCGCATAGTACAATTATACAAATACACACACACACACACACAAACACACACGAAGTCTGACAATTAAGTTCGCAAACTTGCCACGGTACGCTTCCATTGGTAGCACTGTACAAACAGCTCTGTAAGGTTTCATAACCTTGGTATATCAGTGTCTCACAGCTGTGTTTGTGTTGACATGTGGCAGTGTCTTGCTGAGTGGTGTTCATTATTGTTGCATGTTTTTGTGTGCCATTGTGAGAATGCCTGAGCTTGAATTAGAGCAACAGACAAACATTACATTTCTTGTTAAACTTGGCAAGAATGGAAGTGAAATCAAGGACACGTTAGTCCAAGTTTATGAGGATAATGCCATGAAGAAAATGGCAATGTACAAATGGATTAAACGTCGAAGTTTATGAGGATAATGCCATGAGGAAAATGGCAATGTACAAATGGATTAAACGTTTTTCTGAGGAGAGAGAACGCATCACTGATGGGAGGTCAGGGAGGCCAGTAATCAGCAGAACTGATGAAAACATTGCAAAAATTTGTTGAATTGTGTGTCAAAATCTTCAGCTGACTGTGAGAAGCATAGCAGACCAAGTAAACATCGACAGAGAAATAGCTAGGAAAATCTTAATTGAAAATCTTGGCATGAGAAAGGTGTGTGCAAAAATGGCCCTGAAGGAGCTCACCAATGAACAAAAGCAAAGGAGAGTCAAAGTTTGCCAAGACCTTTTGGAGATACAAGACAATGTTTTGGGCTATGTAATCACTGATGATGAAACATGGGTGTACCAATACAACACTAAAACAAAGCATCAAAGTGCACGATGGAAGTCAGCCAGTATTCCATGACCAAAAATTTCCATCAGTCCAAATCAAGAGTCAAAATGGTGCTGCTAACCATTTTTTATATCAGAGGTATTATTCATTATGAATTTGTACCAACTGGAGAAACACTTAACCAAGTTTACTATTTGGAAGTGCTGAAAAAGCTGTGTGAAAAAGTTAGATGAAAAGGACATGAACTTTTCACCAACAATTCATGGCTCTTGCATCACGATAATGCACCAGCTCACACGGCACTGTCTGTGAGGGAGTTCTTAGCCAGCAAACAAATAACTGTATTGGAACACCCTCCCTACTCACCTGATCTGGCCCACAATGACTTCTTTGTTTACCCAAAGATAAAGGAAATATTGAAAGGAAGACATTTTTATGACATTCAGGACATCAAGGGGAATACGACGACGGCTCTGATGGCCAATCTAGAAAAAGAGTCCCAAAATTGCTCTGAAGGGTGGACTAGGCACTGGTGTCAGTGCATAGCTCCCCAAGAGGAGTACTTCGAAGGTGACCATAGTGATATTCAGCAATGAGGGATGTGACACATTTTCTAGGATGCGTTTGTGAACATATTTGTCAGCCATCATATATATATATATGGCTTGCTGATCTGCCAGCAATAGGAGCCTAAAGCCTAAAATGACTAGGTTGTATACATAGCTTTATATTTAGTGGAACCCTTACTGTATTACCTAGAAAAAAAACATACCACTTTTGTAACTAGGACTTCTAGTCTAGTACTACCTAAAGCTTTAGGTACAGGAAGTACACCTTATCCAAGGTGGTCATTGGAAATAATAGTGAGAAGGGCCACTGCTACTTCTACTGTTTTGTCCTCAGATCATTGTATTCTAACTCTCTGAGACATATCATTATATAACGGAAATTAGTTGAAAGTATGAGGTCTGATAATTAAGTTTGTGAACTCATCCTAGGAAAAGTGCTACATACCTCATTGCTAAATATCACTATGGTCACCTTTGAAGTACTCTCCTTGAGAAGCTATGCACTGACATCAGTGCCTAATCCACCCTTCAAAGCAATTTTGGAACTCTTTTTCTAGATTGGCCATCAGAGCTGTCATCGTATTCCCCTTGATGTCCTGAATGTCATAAAAATGTCTTCCTTTCAATATTTCCTTTATCTTTGGGTAAACAAAGAAGTCATTGTGGGCCAGATCAGGTGAGTAGGGAGGGTGTTCCAATACAGTTATTTGTTTACTGGCTAAGAACTCCCTCACAGACAGTGCCGTGTGAGCTGGTGCATTATCGTGATGCAAGAGCCATGAATTGTTGGTGAAAAGTTCATGTCCTTTTCATCTAACTTTTTCACACAGCTTTTTCAGCACTTCCAAATAGTAAACTTGGTTAAGTGTTTCTCCAGTTGGTACAAATTCATAATGAATAATCGCTCTGATATCCAAAAAGGTTAACAACATTGTTGCAAGGAATTCTCTAACTTAATTGTCCGACCTGGTGTATCACACATTTTGACAAATGGTGTCCCTGCCTTGCAGATGCTTCAACTGAGACTTTAAGAGGCTATCACGATGTGATATATGATTGAATCAATTGGTCATGTGCTCATTTGCCCATTTTCTCACCCTCCATTCAAGGCTACTTCATTGGGGATCTCATGCTAGTAGATAAGACACTCTGAATCCTCAGATATAATGCTAGGAAGTGAAGGAAGTCCAACACATTTGGCCTAGTAAGGATGAAACACTGCTTCTTCTTAAGGGCAAAGAGCCCAGTATAATCAACTTGCTGCCAAGTGGCTGCATGGTCTCCTCAAGGATGGCACTATATTAACAGATGCTTAGTGCTCTGTGGTGATCACAATTGCTCATGGATCAGACATTCAGCAGTAATGACATCAGCCTTGGTGAGAGAAAGTCCAGGATGTGGGACTATCACTCCTCTGTTCTTGAGCCCATTGACAAGCACTGAGGTACCAAGAATCAAGTCTAGCTGATGTTTACTATCCACGTCATTCTATTCTCCTGGTTTCTAAGTTCTATGTTGTGGATACTCTTTGAGACATAAAGATCTACAGAGTTTGTGCCCACTCCAGTAGGTTCTACCATATGCTTCTTTCCCAGACACTCTGGCTTCCTGCATTCCAATCTCAGCCTGTGTCCCTGATCAGCAAACCAAGCCATTTGCCACTTCCCAGAAATGTCTCTCTCAATGTATGTCCTTATGTTAAGCCACTTCTCCTCTCCCCAAAAGTTAAAGGTCAAATGCATACTGCTAGGAAGATAGCTCACCACTGTACATTAGGACCAGCCATGTGTGGGCTTGTTATTGGCAGATATTCATCTGTAGCTTTTTATGAATATTTTGAACTTACTCATCTGTTAACCAGACTTGTTTTTTGTTTGTTTGTTTGTTTTTGTATTTTGTTTTGTTTTGTTTGTTTGTTTGTTTTTGCTTTGTTTTGTTTTATTTTGCTTTGTCTTCTGTCAATTGGTGCTAGAGAACCCTCCTTACCAGGAGGCCATAGAGGTGAGCTAAAGGAGAGGAATTAAAGACACAGAGGTAAGTAGCAGGAGATATCGGTCACCTGTTCATGGAACGTATGCCCCACAAACCTGCTGGAACCTGATCTCAAATGAACCACTTCCAGTGCATAATAGATTGCCACTAAGCTTGCTTGACTTTTGTTGAGTCTGAAAATACACAGCTCATAATGGGTCGCTCCATTTGTATAATCACTTGATGTTTCATAATCAGGTTTTCCATAGCCATTGCCATAGATCTCTATAAGTCAAGATACAGTAATTGTCATTCCAGCTTTACTGCACATTAAAGGAGATGACATTCACCCTGACTCTCTACTCTATTTAGACTCTCTTATGCTGGAATTCTGTTATCTTCATTGATGTTAGAGAACCCAGTTACATGGCAGCATTTCCTACTGTCAATCCTATTGTAAAAAGATAATCTCAGATTGAGCATCACAGTGATGCCTTCTTGCTGGAGAGTTTCTCATTGCTTTAGTGAAAGAAGTAACTTCTGAGAGTTTCCTTGGAACAAAGTCAGCTGGTAGGTTCTCTGCTCTCACATAATAAATCTCTTCTAACATGCCCAACTCTGAATACCAAGCCAATATTAAGTGAAGTCATAACTAGCATCCCCATCTATTTACAGTAAATTATTATCTTTTCAAATTTCAAGGAGATATTCTAGCAGACAATTTAGACCAATTCCACATGTCTTTTCCAGGAGGTTAAATCCAGAATCCAATTGGTTTTATGATATTTTTTTGGATATGCCTCCTAAGGCAATGACAACAAAAGCAACAACAATAAACAAATGGGATTACATAAAAAAAAGCTTTTGAACCACAAAGGAAACCATCAACAAAACAAAAAGACAAGCTACTGAATGAGAGAAGAAATTTGCAAATTATATATCCAGTAAGATATTAGTATTCAAAATGTATAAAGAACTCATATGGCTTGACATAAAAAAAAACAAATAATGCAATTTAAAAATGGGCAGAGGACCTGAATAGACATTTCTCGCAAGAGGACATACAGATGTCCAATAGATGTATGAAAAGATTCTCAACATCACTAATCATCAGAGAAATACACATTAAAAAACAATGAGTATCACTTCACACCTGTCAGAATGGCCATCATCAATAAATCAACAAACAATAACTGCTGGTGAGGATGTGGGGAAAAGGGAACCTTTATGATATTGGTGGAATTTCAAATTGGTGCAGCCACTATAGAAAACAGTATAGAGTTTCCTCAAAAAATTAACAATAGAACTACCATATGACCCAGCAATTCCACTTCTGGGTATTTATCTGAAGAAATCCAAAACACTATTCAAAATGATATATACATCCCTATGCTCATTGCAGCACAATGGCCAGGATATGCAAGAAACCTAAGTGCCCATCAATAGACAACTGGGTAAAGAAGCAGTGGTACATGTATGCAGTGGACTATTTCTTGGCCACAAAAAAGAATGAAGTTTTACCATTTGCAACAACACGTGGGGACCTAGAAAATATTATGCTAAGTGAAATACATCAGACAGAAAAAGACAAATATCATATTATTTCACTTATATGTGAAATCTACAAAACAAAATAAATGAACAAACAAAACAGAAACTAACTGATAGATACAGAGAACAAATTAATTGTTGCCGATAGGAGAGGGTGTGAAGGATGAATGAAAAAGGTGAAAGGGATTAAGAAGTACAACTTGCAAATTATAAAAATAGTAGTAGAAGAGGAGAAAAGGGGTCAAATATATGGTGATGGAAGGAGAACTGACTCTGAGTGGTGAACACACAATGTGATATATAGGTGATGTATTATACAATTGTACACTTGAAACCTATGTAATTTTACTAACCATTGTCACCCCAATAAACTTAATTAGAAAAAAAGAGTCATAGGGATGTAAAGTACAACATAGGGAAATACAACTAATAATATTATAATAACTAGGCATGAAAAGCTCAGACAAGTAAGTTCACACACTTAATTGTTCAACCTTCATAGGGTGTCAAATAGGTACTGGACTTATTAGATGACCACTTCATAAGGTATATAAATGTCTAATAATTATATTATGCACATGAAAATAATATAATATTGTATGTTAACTATACTTGAAAAAATAAATAAATAAATAAATCCTGAGTCAAGAAAATGTGACTTTATATCAACAAATGCAAATAAGTCAAAATCCAAAAGCCTTATAGTTTTTCCTTTCTGTTAAAGAGTCTTCAATACATATTCCTAAATTTTTTCTCTTGATAAATTTCATTATAAATTCACCAATTCTTGCCACTCTTTCAGTGAGCAATACATCTCTCATAGCAAGTAGTGTACTTTCCCACTCAGGCCACGCTGTGACTTAACCTCATAAACTGCCACTGTTATTCTGAAAATATCCCTTCCCAAAGACCCCGTGCTCTCTAGCTGAGCCTGGGAAACACATTGCTGCAGTAGTCATGGGGTAGCCAGAAACTCCTCTCTCCATGGTCACGCAGAAACTCCTCCTATTATCTCTGTTCTCAGAGTGCTGTCTACAGTAAGAGAGACCTCTACTGGGATACACCAAAGCAACTTTCCTCCTTCCCACCCTCCTCTGGCCCTTCTTCAGGAATCAGACCCAAAGCCCAAGTTTACAAACAGGAGAATATGTAGGACGAAGTAGGGAGAGGGAGCAAGATTGGGTGGTCTGGCCATCATCTCCAAGTGAGTTAGGGGATTCAGTCCTCTCTTCTCCTATTAAGGGGGTCAGTCCTGTTGGGTGGCCTTGCACTGATGCCAAGACCTGATTCCCCATACTAGGGGAAGGGAAAATGGTTAGAACCCCTGCTGCCCTCCTTGATCTGGGCCAGAGAGGTATGTGTCTGTGTCTCCCTGTGAGGGGGTCGTTTTCACATGGTCTCTCTTGCAAGAGGCCAACTTTACACAATAAAATTATATTTATTATATTATATATTAATGGAAACAATGCTCTATTATAAAATAAAATATAATTTATTATAATTTATAAGCTTATATTGTTACTTATGTATCATTATTATCCTATTACATAAATAAAAATATTTTAAAGGGAAGCTTTATATTTTAGTATCTTTAGTGATACATTTTTCCTGCTTTGGGAACAACAGGGTCCACATTTTCATTTTGCACTGATCCCTGCAAATGGAACTTTTATGATAAAATTCAAAAAGCCAGAGAAGAGGGAGGTACTTGGGAAAAAGAAGGAGAAGAAGGAAGGAAAAGGGGGTGGGGGGTGAGAAAGAAAGAGGAACAGAATTCTCAATGCTGATGCCTAACATAATTGTAAAAACACTCATCACATACGCAGATTTTTTGTGACACATGTGACACAAGTTAATTGCAATGTCAGAGTTAATTATTGCTAATAACAGTGGTGGTCACTTTGTGGCCTTTGAGGCTGATTCTGTTAAATATCAGAAGTGTTCTGCGTGTTTATTCATTTGTATTCAACTGAGGTTTATATTTGATGCCATTTTTCTGACACTTATTAATTGTTTAACTTTCAGAGGTTGCAGCCAAATATATTTGCCTTGGAAAAAATTGAAACAAAGTGTTCAATAAGCATAGAAAATATGCATCATGCTATGCATTACATTGAGGGCTACCAAGAAAAGCTTTATTTATACGAGAATATAGTTAGAAGAAAAGTGAAAGATAATTGCTTTGTCTTTTTTTCTTAAATGCAAACAAAGCAAGTGTAATCAATTATACTTGGACAGTTTGTAAAAGTTAATTCTTTCTGTTGGTATTAATAATAGGTGTCCCACAGGAGAAGGATTGCCATTCAAACCATAGAAAGCAGGGTGAGCAAGCTGAGCTGAAGGAGATATGCTGTGAGTTAAAGTGGACAAACAGGCAGTGTGGGTGTTAACTCAGGAACAATTGTGGAATATGGGGAGGAAAATAGTGGACAGTAAGGCTGATCAACAGCTCTTTGAATGTCATTAAATTAGAACCTACTAATTCGAACTCTCTGGGGAAAAGGATAGAGTTCACTTTTTATCCTTGTGGTTAAAGGTATATAAGCCAGGGGACTTCTGGTAAGATGGCGGAATAGATAGACGCTGTGCCGACTGCCTCCCAGGATCACACCAAAATTACAAATAATTTATAAGATATTCAACCTCGGAAGTTCCCTGGACACTAGATGAGCAGAACCTCTAAACGAAGGACTTAAAAAGGAGGCCACGTAGAGTCTGGTAGGAGGGGTGGAGACGAGAGAGGGCGAACCCCATGAGGGACACCTCAGTGGTGGGGAGGCTTCTCCGGTTGGGGGAGAGACCCTCCGGCCCCAAACTGTGCTCACCAGCCCAGAGTTACTTTACCGGGAAGAGGACTTCTATGAAAGCTGGAAGGAGAAAATAGTGAGGACTCTCTTTGCTCAACTCGGTGAGGCTGAGGGCAGCTGGAGAACCAGTGGAGCCGGCAAACCAACTCGCTCGCTAGTGAGCACTCACCCAGTTCCTGGTGGAGGGAGTAGCTTTGTGAACTGGGCCCAGGAGCCTCCAGGAAGGACTGAACTGAGTGCCTTAGGCATGGGAGCTGGAGGTTTGGGGA
The DNA here is from genome assembly GCF_001890085.2 of Hipposideros armiger. Classification (NCBI taxonomy): domain Eukaryota; kingdom Metazoa; phylum Chordata; class Mammalia; order Chiroptera; family Hipposideridae; genus Hipposideros; species Hipposideros armiger. The sequence goes on from NW_017731777.1 coordinate 367,123, forward strand.
CCATTGTTCCTGTGGTGTGGAGCTTACACACGGGTGGTGCACATGAGGGCGCCATTTTTTCAGGGCTGGGCCCTCCCACAGAGGCTCAGGACTGGGACTGCATTCGTCAGCTGGAATTGGCGCAGGAGTGCATGTGTGCGTGCATACGTGCATGCGCATGTGGCCTTGGATCCCCACCCTCCACACTGCTTGTGCTGCGTACCCAGGGAAACACCTGGCATGAACGCTCTGACTCCAACAACCTGCTTTTTGAGACCCGGGAGTGCGTACCACACCTTAGGTCCCCAATTTCCACACTGCAAGTGCAGCGTTAACTGGGTGATGACTGGCTGTCAGGCTGCTCGGCCTGATGATTGAGCGGCTGATTGGAACAGGCTGAGACAGGGCGTTTTCCTGGGAGTGTAGGGCCATGAGCTATGAGCCTGTGTGATTCGGCCGGGGCTTTCCTGGCGAGTTTGTGTGGGCTGGCTGCCGATGCAGGAGTGCATGCTGCTTTGACTTGGTGGGGTCCACTGACCACACCCTGTGGTGCCTTGGGTGCCTGCCCTGCCCACCTAGAGCTGTGTTGCCAGGGGCACCCTAAGCCCCTGGTCCCTGGCCCCTACCTCCACAGGCCACAGAGGGTTTTTTGCAGCAGCAGACAGCACACAACAACCTGTGAGGAGTTTTGGTGGTGACCACGGTTCCAGAGCACACAGCAACTAATCGTGGGAAGCTTACTTCAAGTCTACAGGGAATTTGGCACATGACGCACTGAACCCTTCTCCCCAAAAGCTGGTGCTGAGTCGCCCAGAGTGTCTCTATTGCTGAGCAAGTGGTCTGCAGATTAAAGCAGGCGGAGAGCCCCTCCCTGCCCCCTTTTTTTCTTTTTTCTGTTATTTTCTTTTTCTTTCTTTTTTTCTTTTCTTTTCTTTCTAGGTGATCTAATACATCGATGAAATCAGAGTAACAGCCAGAATGAAGAAACAAAGAAACATGTCCCAAGTAAAAGATCAAAAGAAACCTCAAGAAATGGAAGTAAATGAAACAGAGGTATCCAACCTTTCAGAGACAGAGTTTAGAACACTGATGATAAAAAAAGTTTCAGGAACTTAGGGAGGACATAAAGAAGGATACAGAAATCATAAAAAACAACCAAGTAGAACTAAAGAGTAAAATAACTGAAATGAAGAACATACTTGAAGGAATCACCAGTAGATTAGATGAAGCAGAGGATTGGATCAGTGAGTTAGAAGACAAAATAGCAGAAATCACCCAGTTGGGAAAACAAAAAGAAAAAAGAATAAAAAACAATGAAAATAGTTTAAGAGACCTGTGGGACAATATCAAGCGCAACAACATTCTCATCACAGGAATACCAGAAGGAGAAAAGAAGAAGCAAGGGATCGAAATGTATCTGAAGAAATAATGAATCAGTCAAAGACTACCTTGGTGAAGGAAATCAACATACAAACCCAGGAAGTGCAGAGAGTTCCAAACATGCTGAACCCACAAGGTCCACACCAAGACACATCATAGTAAAAATGGCAAAGATTAAAGACAAAGACAGAATCCTAAAAGCAGCAAGAGAAAGACAGCAGGTTACATACAAAGGAACTCCTACAGACTAACAGCTGACTTTTCTACACAAACTCTGCAGGCCAGAAGGGAGTGCCAGGAAATATTCAAAGTGATACAAAATAAAGGCCTACAACCAAGATTGCTCTACCCAGCATGGCTATCACTGAAAATTGAAGGACAGATAAAGAGCATCTCAGAAAAGAATAAACTTAAGGAATTCATTACCACCAATCCAGCATTGCAAACAATGCTAAAAGGGCTTTTTTAAACAGAAGAATGGGGGAAACAAGCTAACCCAGGAAGATCAGAAATACAAATAACAAAATGGCTATAAATATGCAACTATCATAATCACTTCAAATGTGAATGGATTAAATGCTCCAGTCAAAAGACATAGAGTGGCTAAGTGGATAAGAAAACAGGACCCATGCATATGCTGTTTACAAGAGACTCATTTCCGATCAAAAAACACACACACACTGAAAGTAAAGGGATGGAATGAGATATTTCACACAAATATAAATGAGAAAAAAGCGGGAGTAGCAATACCTATTACAGAAAAAATAGACTTTAAAATGAAGTCTACAATAAAAGACAAAGAAGGACACTACATAATAATAAAAGGATCGATTCAACAAGAGGACATAACCCGAGTAAACATCTATGCACCCAACATAGGAGCTCCTAAATATATAAAACAGATTTTGACAGACATAAACACAGAGATCAACAGCAACACTATTGTAGTAGGGCACGTCAACACCCTGTTGTCACCAATGGACAGATCCTAAGACAGAAAATCAACATGGAAACAGTGGCCTTAAATAACACTTTAGACCAGGTAGATTTAATTGATATTTTTAGAGCATTTCACCCCAAAGCAACAAAATATACATTCTTCTCAAGTGCACATGGAACATTTTCCAAGATAGACCACATGTTAGGACACAAAACCAGTC
>NW_017731777.1:372856-385242 GCF_001890085.2 Hipposideros armiger
TATATATATATATATATATATAGTCATGGGACATGGAATATAGTGTGGGAGTGGAGTCAAGGGAACTGTAATAGATATGTATGATATCAGGGGGGTGGGGAGAGGAGTGGGGCGGTGGATTGAGGGAGGGGGGGTTTCACCTCACAGGGTAAAAAGTGTAACTATTGCACTGTGTTGTACAGCTGAAACTAATTGTAAAAAATGTGTATTTCACAAAAAATAATTTAAAAAAATGTATATAAGCCAGAATTTATAAAGCAAAACTTTTTTCTCTTCCTGTTATTCTCTCTCTCTAAATTACTTTCACATTTTCTATTAAATTGGGCTTTCCTGTTCACATGTCTCTTAGTCTTCAAGATATTTTATTTTTCTTGTTTCTTCTGCCTGACTGGCTTTGGTACATATCGTTTTGGTTTTGTTTGTTTTTTCTCAACATATAGTCGAATTTGATCTGTTTTCACTACTGTTCCATGATAACTTTTCCTCTACCATGGGTTCAAATGATTGAATGTCTGTGAGTTAAAAATAGTGGACAGATCAACAAGAAGAAAAGCAATTATTCATATGCATATGAGTGCACGAAAGGAGTGTTTCCTGAATAACTAGAGATAGGGATTTACATTCTTAATAGGAGAAAGGGAGCAGAGAGAGAAAGCTTCTATGTGAAGAACAAATGAGCTTAATGGGGGACAGACAAATGTGCTCTTAGGGAAACAAATTGAGGTTATGACAGTTTGTGATAATGTTTGTGCAATTTCTCATTTCTGTGCCAGTGGTCCCTGCCATTCCTGGCTGTGAAACTGTACCAGAAAAGTGATTTATGGCAGTTGGCAGTATTACTCTCAAAGGGCGCTGCCATTACTCAGATAAAGAAGCTATAAAAAGCCTTACTTTGCATCTATTGCATCACAAATATCTTCAATTTAAAATAGTCCTCAGGGACAGCTGAGTGGCTTAGTTAGTTAAGAGCCCCAGCTCTGAGCAACAGGGTCACCGGTTCGATTCCCACATGGGCCAGTGAGCTGTGCCCGAGCTGAGCTGCCGCTGAGCTGCCAACAGGTGGCAGGATGACTCAGCTGGTGTGAGCATGTGCTCCTAACAACAAGGTTGCTAGTCGCCCCCGCACCTCCCTCCCCCACTACCCCGCAACTAAGTTTGAACACCGCACCTTGAGCCAAGCAACCTGAGCTGCCGACAGGTGGCCGGATGGCTCAGTGTGCAACAAGTTTCCTAGTTTGACTCCCGCATGGAATGCTGGGCTGAGCCTCCCCACAACTAGATTGAAAAGTGGCAACTGTACTTAAAAGCTGAGCTGTGTCCTCCACAACTAAGATTGAAGGACAACAACTTGACTCGAAGCTGACGGGTCCTGGAAAAACACAATGTTCCTCTTCCCCAATTCTCTAACACTGTTCCCCTCCCCAATTCCTCAATAAAAATCTTTAAAAAACAAAATAATAATCCTCAGATCAACTCTGAGTGTCTGAGTGGGACCCCACACTACCAAAGACAATGAATGAGTTTCAGGAGAAAGGATAGGAGAGTGATTCCTGACCAAGGATCATGCTGGCATGAGGAAACAACTCTAAGGAGTCCTCAGATATTGAAGGTAGCAGATATGCCACCCAACATATGTCACTTAGTCATATTGGTCATTTTGAGTTATAGGCATTGAAAAACAGAAAATACAAGGACAAGCTTTCCAGAACACCCTTTACCTAACTAAACACAAATCCTCCAAAAGGAACTCCATTGTTATAAATCCCCTCTCAGGGCTTTTTATCAACCAGGGGTGATTGACTCTTATCACTGGAAAGGATACTAGAAGTCTATACCATACATAACCAGGCAAACTTTGTCAGGAGCTGTCATGCCTCCTGTTTATTGTTCTAAGGGCATATCCATCTTTTCTAAAACAATATTTACTCTCTTCCAAGAGGCCTACATCCTCCTCCCTTTCCCATTAATATCTAAATATTAAGATAATATTTAAGTCTGGATTCTAAGCCACACAGGGAGTTACTAATTTTTCCCTAGGAATCTCTCATATATTCATAAGATATACATGTCAATAAACTTTTTGTTTTCATCTTGTTAATCTCTCTTTTATTACAAGGGTCTCAACTAAGAACACAGAAGAGTAGAGGGAAAATTATTTTCCTCCCCCTACAATGTGTTTGGAGCAGTAAAGAGAGAACTTAACTTGAATAGAGAAAAGTGTTTTTAAAAAATAGAACCAACTAATCAGCCCAATAAACAAACAAACAAAGCAGGACTCTCCTCTGATAAATTAGTTGAACGACAGGTGATTATACATGGGACAATTTTAGGGGAAGGTGGTCTTATATTGCCTTTATTTGGGTCATTCCCTCTGCTTCTACTTTAGATATCCATGGGAGAGCATTATCTAAATAAAACACATGAATCTGACAAGAATTCAAGCCTACTAGATAACTTGTCATTGCGCCTTTTATTATTCCAGTGTTAAAACAGGTGGCTTTTTTGTAGAGGTTAGCTATTGTATAGATAAATACTACAAACCCCCTTCATAAATAGTGATTTTCTCAACAGTTCTAGTACGTACACTAATTTATGTAAGGTGAGAATTCAAGAGCCTGGGCTGTACTGATTTTTATACATCTTGAGGGATGGTAACATTATGGGTTGAACTGCATTCCCCCCAGAAGATATATTGAAATCATACCATTGGTACCTTTTTAATGTGACTTTATCTATTGGGTTGTCAGAAAAGTCGTGACATATTTTGTCTATGTTTTTCAAAGGTCATTTATTTATATAAAGAACAAAGATCAATCAATGATATATTGCCAGTTTTGTTCAATAACCTTTTGCCATCTTTCAGTGAGCTTCGTAATTCCTCGTTCATAGAAAGAACTGTCTTTATTTGGAAAAACTGAACAAGGTGCTGATTTACAGTCTCATCTGAATTGAACACTATACCATGTAAGGAGTTTTGAAGAGAGCAAAACAAGTGGAAGTCTGATCGTGCAAGGTCAGGCGAGTATGGTGGGTGTGGCAACACATCCCATCCACACTCTAATAATTTTTGATGGGTGATCAAACTTGTGTGTGATCTCGCATTGTCGTGATGGAACACAACTCCTTTATGATTAATGAACTCTGGACATTTCTAGATGATGGAATCATTCAAACTGTCCAGTTTGCCAACAGTACACATTCGAATTCATTGTTTGGTTCCTTGGTAGGAGCTTGAAAACACGACACCTTTGAAGTCCCACCACACTGAAAGCATAACCTTCCTCTGATGAATGTCTGCTTTCGATGTCGTTAGAGCCGAATAATCACCAAGACCCTTTGCACACCATATTGTTGTAAACAATCCACCTCTTATCACCAGTTATCAGTCACTTCAAAAAAGGATCATTTTCCTCACGTTTAATGAGCATATTGCAGATGTTTACATGTGCCATCAAATGAACTTCTTTGAGTTCATGCAGAAGTCAAATATCAGTCTTGCTCATGTATCCCAGCTTTTTCAGGTGGTTGTTAATACTTGAATGATGGATGTTCAATGTTTCTGCAATCTCTCATGTCATGTAACATGGGTTTGACTTGATCAATGCCTTTATTTTGTCATCATCAACCTCGGTGGGCCTCCCTGACCGAGGAGTGTCATTGAGATCAAAATCACCAGCACGAAATTTTGTGAACCATTGTTGGCACTGACATTCTTGTAGAGCATTGTCACCGTAAACTTTATGTAACTTTTCACAAGCTTGACATGAATTCTTTCCTTTATGGAAGTAAAACAGTAAAATATGGCAAAAATGTACAGTTTGGTCTTCCATCTTAAACTTGTAAAATCTCCAAAATTCAACCAAATCACTCAGGTTTTTTTAGAATGAAGCTAGACGTGTCAGCTGTCAAATGACATAGCAATAACATAAATGCGAATGACTCTAGTACTTCCCAAAATGAACTAGTGTCATCTGTTGCAAACATGCGTCATGACTTTTCTGACAACCCAATACAAATGGGGTCTTTATACATGTAACCATGTTAAAATGAGTCATATTGGATCCCTAATCTAGTACAGTTGGTGTCCTTATAAGAAGAGGAAATGAGACACAGGAGAGCTACAGCCATGTGGAGATGAAGGCAGAGGTTGGAGTTATGCTGTCACAGGCTAAGGAAAGTCTGGAGCTACCTGGAGCTGGAAGAGACAAAGGACTTCCTAGAGGCATCAGAGGCAACAAACCCTGCCAACACATTGATTTCAGAATACAATAAGGCCTAAAATTAACATTAATTTCTTAATATTAAATATATTGGGTTGTTGGAAAAGTCATGACGTATTTTTTTCTATGTTTTTCATTGCAAAAGTACATCATGACTTTTCCGACAACCCAATAGTATTGTGTTGTAAATACAGTTCCATGTGTTCAATTAGGATCCAAATAATATCCACACTTTGGTATTGTTTGATATGTTTCTCAAGATTCTTTTAATTTATAGCTCCACCTCCACCTCTAGCTTCTAGAATGAAAATAAATTAGTGTTGTTTGAAGCCCCCTGAATTGTGATATTTGTTATGGCAGCCCTAGGAAACTAATACAGGTGATAAAACAGTTGTCTTTCTTGGGGGATGGTAACTAACTGTTTCACCTGGCTGAAGACTTTTTGCTTTCAGGAATCTGTTTCTCAACTCCTCTTACCAAAACTGAGTTTCTCACACTTGAATGCACTGTTGATCATTTTATAGACCTGGGTGAGGTGTATTTTAATTTAGATATGAGTCCCCTGTTGTTCTTTCTCAGCTGGTATAAAAAATCAATTATACTTTGTGTTCTAAATATTTCACAAATGGATCTCTGAATAACACAAGAAAGAACTGAATAGAAGTGACACAATTCAGTCATTTAATTCAATTCCACTTTAAACTTATTAATGAAACTTTAAACATTCATTTGCTCTTTGGTTTTAGCAAATTAAGTATTGAAGATTACTAGGGTTAACCCAATAATGTTAGAGGCAAATGGGTTTTATTTTATTATTTTTTAATTTTTATTTTTCAATTACAGTTGACATTCAATATTACACTAGTTTCAAGTGTGCAGCATAGTGGTTAGACATTTATATAATCCCCCCCAAAAGTCTAGTACCCACCTGGCACCATACATAGTTATTACAATTTTATTGACTGTGTTCCCCATGCTGTACTTTACATCCCCATAACTATTTTGTAACTACCAATTTGTACTTTTTAATTCCTTCATCTTTTTCATCCAGCCCTCCAACTCCCCACCCATCTGGCAACTATCAGTTTGTTCTCTGTATAGATCAGTTTGTTTCTGTTTTGTTCATTCATTTACCTTGTTTTTTAGATTCCACACATAAATGAAGTCATATGGTATCTGTCTTTCTCTGCCTGACTTATTTCACTTAGCATAATATATTCTAGGCCCATCCATGTTGTCGCAAATGGTAAGATTTCATTCTTTTTATGGTCAAGAAATATTCCATTGTATATATGTACCACTTCTTCATCCAATCATCTATTGATGACCATTTAGGTTGCTTCTATATCTTGGCTATTGTAAATGGTGCTACAGTGAACATAAGGATGCATATATCTTTTTTAATTATTGTTTTGGATTTCTTCAGATAAGTACCCAGAAGTGGAATTGCTGGGTAATATGGTAGTTCTATTGTTAATTTTTTGAGGAACCTCCATACAGATTTCTGGAGTGGATGCACCAATTTGCAATCCTAACAACGATGGTAGGAGGGTTCCCTCTTTCCACATCCTCACCAACAGTTGTTGTTTATTGATTTATTGATGATGGCTGTTCTGACTGGTGTAGGCTGATATATGTCATTGTGGTTTTAATTTGCATTTCTCTGATGATTAGTGATGTTGAGCATCTTTTCATATGTCTTTGTTCATCTGTATGTCCTCTTTGGAGAAAAGTCTACTCAGGTCCTCTGTCCAATTTTTTTTTTTTGGTGTTAAGTTTTATGAGTTCCTTATATATTTTGGATATTAACCTCTTATCAGGTGTATCACTGGCAAATATCTTCTCCAATTCAGCAGGGCTATCTTTTTGTTTTGTGGTTGGTTTCCTTTGCTGTGCAAAATCTTTTTGGTTTGATGTAACCCCATTTGTTTATCTTTTTTTGTTTTTGTTAAATTGGTTTTATTTTAAAACACTGTACAGTGCCTAGTCCACAGTAAGTATGCAAGGATGAAAGGTTACCATTTTGTTAAGATAAAGTCATTTTTGAAGCAAAAAAATGAGATAAAACTGAAGTTTTGGTTATTTGTCTATAAATGCAATGTATAGTCTTAAAGCATTCATTCTATCATATGTTTGAGAAGACAAGGCCTTTTTTTTATAAACACAAAATACAAAAGTAAAATAGTGACTTTAAAATAGAATCTCTGCTGGAATAAGAAAGTTATTTTGGCATGGGCCAGGCCTCTAATATTTTCATATTCCTATCTAATATTTAGCAAGAAGATCAAAATGTGTTACAGTGATAAAAAGAACATTTTAAAATGATGATATAAAGTTCAGGAAGCATATTAAATGACACTACAGGGATGGAACCAGCAGAAATTTAGACTATAGGAAAATTTATAGAACAAATGACCTGGTTCCTTAAATAAATAAATTTCACACACACAAACACACAGAAGAGAGAGCTGGAGGTGGATCTATAAATTAAAAGACTCTGGAAAAATATATCAAGCAATACCAAAGTGTGGATATTATTTGAATCCTGATTGAATACACAAATCTGTATTTATGACACAATGTATTTAACATTAAAAATTGTTCATTTTAGGCCTTATTATAGTATTGTAATTCAGTTTATTAAAAAACTGTCACCTTTAAAAAACATATGCTAAAGGTATTACAGATTAAATTCTATGATAACTGGTATTTACTTCTAAATGCCAATGGTGGCAGGGGAGAAATAGAGTGCTACGTATATAAAATAAATTTGTCCAAAATCGCTAATGGTTGGAACTAGGTTATGAGAATATGCTTATTTAACATTTTTTTTCTATTTTTATATATATTTTAAATTTTCTATGATAAATGCTGAAAACATATTAACAAATGTATTCCTCAGCTTTGGGGGTTTTGGAATCTAGTTACAATGTGTGTGAATATACTGGGGGTGCCAAACAATGTATATACATGACTTAGATTCAACTTTTGTTATGGTATATATTGACTATTACAATTTTAATACAGGTTTTTCCCTTTTGTAAAATGTGTATACATTATTTTGGCACCCTCTGTATAAAATTATCAATAGAAATTAAGATCAACTATCAATTGAATAATGCAAAACTCTTAGTGTTATACAAATTTAAATTGCAATCACTGTTCAAGCTGGTTAGGAAAAGAGAGTATTTCTAACTGGGATGAAGAAAAATGGATAAGATGAAAATAGACAAAGGGAAAAAGAAGAGGGAATCAACTGGCATCCCAAACTACACTCTAGACTATACTCCCTGTTTAAGGAAAAATTCTCTGTTTTCTTTTACTCTCACACTGAATGTTTGGGTTTTTCTCATACCGACCAATTCTCCAAATCCAGCTGGGTGTCCTACCATTCAATTCAGTTCTGACACTATCAACGTGGACTTCAGGTCAGATCCCACAAGTTAAGGGCTTAGTTCTACAAAACTGCGCCCACTCAGATGTTAATCTCAAATCTCAGGATGTCATTTATACTTCTGACTGACTGGCTATAAATTAGGGTTCCCCAATGCCCTCTTTGGGTTCAATAATTTGCTAGAATGGCTCACAGTGCTCAGGTAAACACATTTAGCAGTTTATCATAAAGGATATAATAGAAGATATAGACAAACAACTAGATTAAGAGATACATAGGGTGAGGTCCAAAACTTCTGTTCTTGTGGAATAGGATTGTGCCACCCTCCCGGCAGATGGATGTGTTCAGCATTGTAGAAGCTTTTAAAATTTGTACTTTAGGGGGTTTTGTGAAGGGTTTATCACACAGACAGGATAAATTGTTAGCTCATTTTCTATCCCCTACCACCTTTCTGGAGGATAGGAGGTATGGCTGAAAGTTCCAAGCTTCTAACCATAGCTTATTCTTTTTAGTGACCAGCTCCTGTCCAGCAGCCCACCAAGAGTTGTCTCATTAGAACAAAAGACACTCTTATCACTCAGGAAATGAGAAGGCTTTTAGGAGCTCTGTATCAGGAACAGGGGTCAAAGACCAAATATTGGCTGAAGCTGAGGTTAGATATATGTGTGTGTGTGTGTGTGTGTGTGTGTGTGTGTGTGTGTAAATTTCTTACTATTTCGTATCCTCCAATCTTATATCTCCCCCAAAGTAGTATTTAGTCATACTACCTTTGCTCAATTGCTTAGGCCAAAACCTAGGGGACATGCTTTTTTTTTTTTTTAATAATAAGCTCCATATTCAGTCTGTCATTAAATCCTTTTGACTCCACTTACAAAGTATATCTAGCATCTCACCATTTCTCTTATTCCTTACCACCCTAGACAAAGCCACTGTCATGTCTTATCTGAGCTACTATAACAGTCTTCTAGTGGGTTTTCTTGTGTTGTAGGGCTTTAACCAGGGAAGGATGTAATTGAATTTAAGCTTTTAAAATGCTCACTATAGCTCTTATGTGGAGATTACACTGGAATAAGGGTGAAGGGTAGATCAAGAGAAGACACAAGGATTTACCATGACCCAAATCCTTCAGTGCTTTATAGTGACTGAGGCTGCCTCTATCCTTACCTATGTAAAAGAAAAATTGTACTGAACCAGTTAAACAGGCAAGGAAGATTTATTGAAGACTATTGCAATTAGGGAGAGAAATTGAACTCCGTTCCATTGAAACAAAAGGCAGGAGAGATTCAGGCACTGAGAAGAGCTAGGAGAATGTACTAGAGGATATTGGGGGGAAATTGGCCAATACTATTAGGTAACCTGTGTTTGCTAATTGGCAGTTAATGAAGTTAGACTCCAACCTCCCATAGAGACTGGGAGATAGGATGTCGCTTTTCTTTATTACATTTCCAAGGGATGGTTCCCAGGTATTTTCAAAAGATATTCCTGAATTGTAGAAAATTTATATCTTGAAGGGGCACAGAAAGAATTTATAATGCAAGTTTTCTAAAGTACATGCTCTAAGAAAAGGGAGGTCAAAGATCTGTACTCAGGAAGAAATCCACTTAAGATTTAGTCAAGCTGAGCAGAATATTAAGGCCATCTTGGTCATCTACTATTGCTAATATTATCACAGTAGTTGATTAATTTCCATTCTCAAGACAACCAAATTTAAAGCATAGCTTTGCACAATGCCAGAAAGAAAACACTATATCATTACTTACACTTTTTAAAAATGTAGTCATTCTGGTTCTTTAGAATGTTGGAATCTAGACCACAGTAATACGGTTGATAGGGGATTTGCATGGTCTTTGCAGTGAGGTTAAGGGAAGATTTGCCAAAATCTGTTTAGAGAATAGACTGAGCAGATGTTCATAATAGAGCATATGTACTTGGGAGGTGATACACCCAACAGGAAAATGAATTCTTTAAAGTCATTAAGGGTAGTATAATGAGGTGCGACAACCTAAAACTAGACATTAGGAAAGTATTTCTAAATGTAGAGTTGGTTCAATTTTGGAATAATTTCCTGGGAAAAGGTCACTAAAGTCCCATCACTATGAACATTCAAGAATAGATTAGATGAATACAGATTGCTATTTATGGCTACAGTGACAAGGTCAAACCCACAGTAATACAGAGAAGCAAGCTTTGTGACCCTGATGATGTTTTTCCTTCTCTGTGGTAACATTCACTTGATTTTACAAAACAACAAAAGCAAAAGAACTGTAATTTATAATATTAGCTTAGATAGAGGATTCCCACAACAAAAATGCATCTCTTTACCCTATTTTCCTTTAAGCTACCTTTAAGAGGGTAGATGTTTGCATTAGTAAAGTGAGCAAAAATGGTGCCCATTTTACATTATAAGAAATTGATTTGCAGCTAATGTGCTTATATTAACAAATTGTTATTTGGTTAGAAAATAGCCTGAGCAGTAGTTTATCTCCTTAATGGCCCTATTTTACAACCCAGTTAAGCTGTTTTTGCTTAAATTTCATGCTATTTCTATTCTATTAGGTATTAACAGTATTTTAAATTCAACAGTGTATTGATGTTTGCATTTAATTTTTATTTGATTTAGTTTATTTTATTCAAAATGGCTTGAATGGCACTTGATTGTTTTGTGAATAATGCAAAGGGCATTGGATGGAATTCCTATACATGGGATTGATTTCCTATTTTAAATGAAGGCCCTCCTCACTAGGATGTACATTCTCTATAGTAAATATGAATTTCTCGGAGTACCATCTTTCTTGTTCAAGCAGGGAAGATTCTATAGACAGGATTTATTGCAGATTTTTGCCAGGAACATTGGTTCATCTTGCTGCCTCATCTTCGCTAGCTCCTTACATTTAGCCAGTTAACCAATGTTAAAGGGCACTCTTGTGTGCCAGGAACTGTTCTAGATATCCTGACACATAGCCCTGAGCTAGGACAACAATGCCAATGCCTTCATTGAACAGAATCCCAGTGAGAGACAGGAACAAGAAATAAGTAAACAAAAAAAAATCATGTAAAACAATTTCAGGAATGGACAAGGATTGTTGAGAAAAAATAAGGCAAAGTAAGGGAATGGGTGGTAGTGTTTTAGGTAGGCATGGAGTCCTCTATGAGGAGGGCGCATTTGAGCAGAAAGCTGCATCCATAAGTGAGTGACCCATGTGAACATCTAGGAAAAGAAGATCCTAGGCAGAGGGAGTAGCAGGTGTGGGGACAAGACATTTGCTGGAATGTTAGAGGAATGCAAGTAGGTCCAGCGTTGCTGTGTGATGAAGCTAGAGGAGCCCACTGAAGGAGGTTGTGGTTCACTAGGTATGAATTAGGGTACACAAATCCTGGACAATGGAAAAAAAACAGTTTTTTTGTGTGTGAAAATCTTATTTTTGGCTTAATTCTTTCCAGGGAACAATTCAAACTATTCTAATCTATATTATTTAAAGTCCACTAGTATCATTCATTCAACAAATATGTATGAGTGTGACAATTAAGTTCGTGAACTTGTTTTCAAAGATGTTGCTAACCTTTTTTGATATCAGAGGGATTATTCATTATGATTTCATGACAACTGGACAAACAAGTTAACCAAGTTTATTATTTGGAAGTGCTGAAAAGGCTGTGTGAAAAAGTTAGATGACCTGAACTTTTTGCCAACAATTCATGGCTCTTGCATCACAACAACGTACCAGCTCACACGGCACTGTCTGTGAGGGAGTTTTTAGCCAGTAAACAAATAACTGTATTGGAACACCCTCCCTACTCATCTTATCTGGCCCCCAAGGAATTCTTGCTTTACCTGAAGATTAGGAAATATTGAAAGGAAGACATTTGATAACATTCAGGACATCAAGGGTGAACATCAAGGGTGATAGAATGACAGCTTTGATGGCCATTCCAGAAAAAGAGTTCCAAAATTGCTTTGAAGTGTGGACTAGGCACTGGCCTCGGTGCATAGCTTCCCAAGGGGAGTACTTTGAAGGTGACCATAGTGATATGCAGCAATGAGGTATGTAGCACTTTTTCTAAGATGAGTTCACAAACTTAACTGTCTGACCTCACACAAGGACTGCCTACAATATAACAAGCATTGTTTGAGATGCTCGTATAAAGTTTCTCTCAAAATCAGAGAATTCCTTCTTTGTAAGCAAATTTAATTTTATTCAATACAAATAAGTTTCAAAATAAATTTAATAAATGTATAGATCTACCTTATGAGAAACTACCCTATGGTTATTTTTCCTTTCTAGTAGAATGCTACTTAATCTCAATTGCCATTTGAAAAAAGTACCCAGTATGTTTTGTTATTCAATGTCTTATAATTGCCTCAGGCATTACTAGAATTTACTTTTTATCCTTTTTAAAATAAATTCATCTCATCTGAATTAGTGCAATTCCCTTCTGACTAGCAACTCAGATATTTCAAGTATAAGTCTTTAGTAAAAGCAGAGTTATTACCTATTTTAAATGTTCATCTCCTATTACTTCTTGAAACACTGGCTTTGAGATTTGTTCACTTAAGGAACTAATCTGCTTTTCTGTACTTAAATTGTGTGAATTTTGTAGGATCTAGTATCTGTCCGGTTGAATAAACTTTTAGTAGTTGTATGTTTTCTGCATGCAACTATTAAACTTTTATGTACTGTATAGTTACCTGGCAAGAGAGTCAGATATTTTATAGTAGGAAAAAAAACGAAAAAGAAAGGAAGGAAGGAAGGGGGGAAGGAGGGAAGGAGAAA
>NW_017731777.1:385359-393721 GCF_001890085.2 Hipposideros armiger
AGACAGACAGACAGACAGACAGACAGACAGACAGACAGACAGAGGTTACTGAACTTAGAATAAAGAGACCCGGGTTTAGCGCTGACTCTGCCACCAATTAGATACGATTTCTAGATTTAAAAAAAGGGTAAGCCTCTTAAACTTTTGGAACTTTGATTTACTCTTATGATAATGGATTCTACTCCCTGTTTCATAGAACTTTTTTTTTTTTAACTTAAACTGGAGGAAGGTTTGTATAGTAGTTAAGATCATAGGCCCTAGATTTACTCTAGATCCAGTTTTAAATTTCAGCTCTATCACGTACCGGTTTTGTGTCCTTGGGAAATAACTTATTCTGAGTGTCATTTGTCTCATCTGTAAAATTGATCTAATAATACCTTTTTTTGTTCTGATTAATGCATTGCTGTGTAACAACCTAACCTAAAATATAGTAACATGAATCTACAATAATTTTATTATTGTCTCTATTTTGTGGTTCAGGAATTTAGGCAGGAATTAGGCTCCATTATGACTGGGGCCACAGCTGTGGAAGCTTGAATGGCTGGGGGTGGCTGGGATGGCATGACTGGCACCATATATCTGGGGTCTTTTTTCTGGCTGTTCACTAGGATTCTTTCTGGTTCTTCAGGTCACATCTGCTGGGGTTGAATTCAAGATGGTTTCTTTACTCATATGTTTAGTGTTTGGGGTAGAATTGTATGCCTAGGGCTGGGCCAATCTCTTCATGTATCCTCTCCACATAGTTTGCTTGGATTCCTCCAAACACGGCCGTCCCAAAGAGGGGGTCAATCTTTATCAATGGTTACCGACCCAACTGCATGGGAGGTTTTCCATGAGGCCCTGGTAAAAAACTGTTAGGTTTCTTATGATGTGTAATAATCTTGGAAGTTTCAGAATGCCACTTCTACCACATTCTACTGTTCAAGCAAGGCACCCAGGCCAGCCCAGACTCAAAGGAAGGGAAAGAATAGACTTCCTGTCAATGAAGAAATGCCATAAGCATACCTGGAGGGAAGGATTTGGTGATGGCCATCTTGGAAATAAATCCTCACATTATTTCAGAAAACTATTATGAGTATTGAAAGAGTTGATTTATGTAATGCGTGATTCATTCAGTAAATGGTGACTATAACTATATTATTGTGTGAGAAGATATTTTTGTAAGAATGTGTTACTTATAAGATGACATAGTCATTATTTGTGTGAATAGGAAGTAAAATTACATTTTCCTCTGTCCCTTTTTTACTTACATCAGTGAAAATAATTTTTATTTTGTCCTGTATACAAAGTGATTATTTCCACATCTTAAAACCAGAAGAAACAGTGATCATTGTAGTTTACCACCTCATATGAGAAGTCTGAGGCCTAGAAAAACAGAGTTTCCCAAGTCAGAGGCAGTTGTGATAATAACTGATATTTTAATACTACCTAATCAGAGTTACAATGATTACACTGAGAATGGCAAATGTAGCAAATACTTGGCGACTTCTTCTCCACCCCAGTCCCATGGCATTGCTCATTAATTATAAAACTCTTCTGCTGAGGCTAAAGGCAGCCAGAGAATCCTTCTCAGTAGTGTTTTGGGCATGCACTACACACTGTCATGCAAGTTGATGCCTAGAACTTTACTAGTACCTACATAGTAACATATGCTCAAAAGGGTCATGATGTAGCACAAAGAAACATACCTGTACACACACACACACACACACGATGGGGAATTAGAAGACTAAGGGTGAAATTATAGTTCTGCCACTTATTCTTCATGTTATCTTGGACAAATTATCTCACTGCTTTGTGTCTCAATTTGATTAACTATATACCGGGGGTACCAAGAAATGTATACACACAACTTGTATTCATCTTTTGTCATCGGTATATATTGAGAATTACAATTTTAATACAGT
Source organism: Hipposideros armiger (assembly GCF_001890085.2). NCBI lineage: Eukaryota > Metazoa > Chordata > Mammalia > Chiroptera > Hipposideridae > Hipposideros > Hipposideros armiger. Next base: position 387,267 of record NW_017731777.1, read on the forward strand.
TTTTTCCTTTCTTAAAATGTGCATAAAATTTTTTGGCACCCTTGTTAACATGAATTTCCCTTCATCTCTGAAATTATATTAAATTTAGAATACCCACTTGAATTATTTCAAATGAGTCCTCTTGATCCAAGGACACTAGAGATGTTTTTGCTGAAAATCCTGATTTATGAGATACCTTCAGCCATGCAGGTACCATTAGGGCAATTACAGGTGGGAAACAGTGATGTTATCTTTTTATCTCTGATTTGAATTTGATATAGAGGATCATAATTCAAGAATAGGACACTGATTTGTTAATTAGATCAAAATGGTACTTATTTTGTGTCTAGGAAGTGTGAATCAGATACTTTGACACACAGAGGCAAAGAAATGGACACCCCTAAGTTACTTAAAGGAAAGGCTCTTTAGCATTTCCATTAAAATATCAGGCAACTGTGAAGTATCAGAATCCATTTGATATGTGGCTATCTGTTGAAACAGCAGATGATAGATGTTCACTGGCTATTTATATATGATATCAAAATAGTCAATTCAGTAAATAAAATTTCAACATTCAGTTGTTGAAGGTATGTGGTAAAGAATTTAAACTAGCCCCAAACTGGTCTTGGTTTTTGCTCTAGACTTCTAGGAGGTAATCTCTAAGCCCTTGGAAAATCAGACTCCTAAAAGCATCTTTGTGTAGGGTCCTTCAGCCAGCTAGCAAGTAACAATGTGATTTAGGGTGGGGCTTTGTATCATGTGATATCAATTGACCTCTGGAGGGGCTGAAAGCTGAAATCAGCCACATGGGCAATAAGTCACACCTATGTGATGGAGCCCCAGTAAATTAGGCACTGAGGCTTGGCTGAGTTTCTCCAGGTGGCTGTACTCCATGTGCATTGTCACACATGGATGTTGGGAAATTAATACTATCTATGACTTCACATGGAAAAGACAATGAAAACTCCATATTGGTACTTCCTCAGATTCTGCTGTATGTATTTCTTCCCTTGCTTGATATAAATCTGTATCCTTTCTCTGTAAGAAACCATAACCATAACAGTGGGCATCAGAAGTGAAGGCCATCTTGTGTGAACTGTGTTTTCTCTAACTTCAGTTCTCTAACTTTCGCAGAGAGCAAGTATTGATCATCCGTATATGGTAGCCATTAGTCACACGTAACTATTGAGCTCTTGAAATACAGAGTCCCACAAAGAAGTGAACTTAACTTTTATTTAATTTTAATCAAATTAAATTTAAAAACAAAAACAGTGTAAATTTTTTAATATTAATTACTGGTTGAAATATTATTCACCATATATTGGTTAAATAAAATATATTATTAAAATTAAGTTCATTTTTTTTTGCGATAAACTGAATAAATGGCCTTCAAAGATATCCAGGTCCTAATCCCAGGGACCTGTAAATAATCTTATATGGAAAGGGATTTTACCAATGTGATTAATTTAAGAATGTTGAGATAGGTATATTATCCTGGATTATCCCAGTGGGCCTGATATAATTGAAGGAGTCCCTTATAAGAAAGCTTCAGGAAATCACAGTGAGTGGTAGGAGATATGACCATGGACGCAAGAAGTTGGACTGATGTGAAGCAGCAGCAATAAACCCAGGAATGCAGGGCACTCTTGTAGCTGAAAAGGCAGGAAAACAGATTCTCCCCTCAGAGCTTCCAGAAGGATCCAGCCCTGTCTACTCCTTCTGTAAGACTCAAGAGATTTGACCTCAAAAACTGTAAAATAATGAATTTCTGTTTTTTAAGCCACGAAATTTGTGCTAATTCATTACAGCAGCAATAGGAATACAACTTGTCACTTTAAAAAATTTTGTTACTATAAAGTTTAAAATTACATCTATGGCCCACATAATATTTATATTGGACACTTCTGGCCTGCATATTTATTTTTATTGTGTTCTAATATTTTTATTTTCATAAGATTAATCAAATATTTCAGTCAAAACCTTTCGCTTATTGTTTCCATAAGAAAGTTTTCTTAATAGGTTTTAATCAATTGGTTATCCTCAAATGCTCGGAATTTTTTTGTGGTGTTAGGTATAAAGAAGTATTGGAGAGGTATAAAAAAATGGCAGTGGTGAGGAAGGCTCCCTGAGTTCTCCCCTGGAAAGCACAGCAGTTTGAGCAGCTGGAGCGCAGCAAACAAACCTCTACCCAGCACGCGGAGCAGCGAAGGGACTCCCACGCCGAGTACTTAAAGGTGGGCAGAGCGGGCAAGTGCGGGAAGAGGGAGGTGAGGCACGTGGAGGCACAGCCCGCACCCGCGGCTGCTGAGACTCGGGGTCTCAGAGAGCAGATGGGAGAGTCGGCTCGCTCCCTGCACCTCCAGTCCGCTCTAAGGCAGAGTCCGCAGGCCACGAGGAGCAGAATGGAGAGAGTAGGGCGTGAGCGGAGTCATGCGCCAGCAGCTACGGAGCTGTGGGAACCCAGGACAAGGCGAAGTGGTTTGCAGCATCTGGGCAGGCTCAGCCTCTGGGCTGGCTGTCCCCACCAGGAGAGCAACAGGAGCCCCAGGGTGCACAGTTTCTGAGGCAGAAATCTCAAACCAGCGAGCAGGACAAGAGGGAAGCTAGAAGTGTGGAGACGCAGCCCATACCCCAAAGCTATGGAGACACGAGCTGCTTTGCCAGGGGGGGCTCCTGGAGAGCAGCAGGGGCTCTGTGGGAGCATTGGAGGGGGCTTTTTTCTTTTTCCTATTTAAAAAAAAATTTTTTTCCTCTTTCTTTTTTACCCTTTTCTCTCAGATAGGAAAAATAAACTGCATAGATAAGTGCACACTCCCACCCTCCCTCAGAAACTTTGGCCCCCTCCCTGCCAGAGCCTGAGGCTGACCCCTGAAGAGAGGAGTAAGTCAGAACAAAGGTGCTTTGACTCCCTGAGGGTTAAGTAATTTACATGAGAAGAGGCTGCAGGTGGGAGCTACTAAACACGCTGTCCCCACCCCCACCTCTCCTGGGCGGCTTGGGAAGCAGAACAGCTTTGGCTGCTGAGGCACAGGAAGGCCTACCAGCAGCTCTGAAATCTCCAGCCCCCACTCCCCAACAGCCGCCAGTGGAAAGAGCCCCCGAAGTTGCACATCCAGTCCTCTGGCTGCGCAGAAATCTGAGTGTCTCTGGGCAGGCAGGAGCAGAAACAGCATTGACTTTGTAAAAAAAACTACCAATCACACCTCATAACTCCACTCATCTAAAATAGACCTGCATTACCAGGCTCACTCTAGGTGCCAGCCGGCTGGCTCTGCCCCCACAAGACACACAGGAGTATGTGTATAGCAGAGGAAAACCTGGGGAGAGCTTGGTGGACTTCAACCAAGATTGGCACTGGTTATTTCTTGTTTTTTTCCCTTTTCTGTTTTTTTGGTGTTTTTTTTTATTGTTTGCTTCCAGTTTTGGTTTCTCTTTTGGTGTATTATATTGTTATTGTTAATTGAGTTCTCTTGGATGTTTTGGGGTTTTTTTTTCTCATTGATTGCTTGTGTTGGTTGTTTTTGGATTCTTCTATTTCATTAGTATTTTTAGTTTTTTATATAGACATATATATATATATGTGGATATATATATATCCATATATATGGGGGTGTATATATATATATATTTTTCTGTCTTTCTTTCCTTCTAACCTCTGTCTCTCCTTTCCTGCTTCCTTGTCACAGCTTGATTTGCCTCCTCCTTTCCATTTTTTTCTGCAAGTTTTTTTTTTTTGCTGTTGTTGTATTAAGGATGTTGCTATTTTGTTTCTCGCGTTCATTCTATTTTTATTTTATTATATTTTATTTTATTTTGTTCTGCTATTTGTTCCTTGTTTTATTTTCTTTTTCTTTTCTCTTTGTCATTGTTTTGTTTCTGTTGGTTTGTTTTCTCCTTGTGTATGATTGATATTTCTGTACATGTTGAGTGTAGGGTGATGGTTGTTTTCTACATCAGAGAGTATCTGGTTACCTTTGGTGGCTGTAGTGGTTGTGCATGTTGATCTGTTTTGCCCTAAAACATGCTCTGCAGTGGGGCCCAGCCAAAGAAGCACAAGGATCATCACACCCAGAGACCAACTTTAGATAAAATCAGAGCATTACAGGGTCTGACCTAGAAGATTCACACCCAAAGGGAAATTGCTACAGGCACAACAGCCCCTAGGGGCCAAGCCTCATCAGAGGGGTCAACCCTCACACAACAGCTTATAAACTTTGGACACAGCTAATCCTCAAGCCTAGTCAGCTTGTGATTCAAGCCCACCTACTGATAAGCCGAAAGCAATCAAAACTAGACCACAACAGGAGAAGACACATAACACAAGGAACACCTCTGGTATACACACACGGGAGAAAAGGGAGTCTGAGAAATTCAAATAGAAGGACATATACCACATAAGTCTACCCAGAAAAGACTGAGAGACCTAGGGGATCTACCTATTTCATTAAAGTAAACACAAAGAGTAAGCCAGAATGGGGAAACAAAGAAACACATCCCAAATAAAAGAACAGAAGAAACCTCCNGAAGAAACCTCCCGAATCTGTGGAATTAGAGGAAATAGAGGTAAACAGTGTATCAGAGACAGAGTTCAGAACACTGATTCTTAGAATGCTCAAGGAAATTAATGAGAATGCAAAGAAGGATAGAGAAATCATAAAAAAAAAACCAGCTAGAAATAAAGAATTCAATTACTGAATTAAATAACAAACTCAATGGAATTACTAGCAGATTGGATGAAGCAAAGATTCGATCGAATCAGTGACTTAGAAGACAAGATAGCAGAGATCATCCAACCAGAACAACAAAAAGAAAAAAGAATAAAAAACATTGAAAATAGTTTAAGAGAGCTAGGCAACAACATCAAATGCAACAACATGCGCAACATAGGAATACCAGAAGGAGAAGAGAGGGAACAAGGGATAGAGAACACATTTGAAGTAATAATGTCTGAAAACTTCCCTAAACTGGCAAAGGAAATTGGCACACAAGCACAGGAAGTGCAGCGAGTTCCAAACAAGATGATCCCAAACAGGCCCACACCAAGACACATTACAGTGAAAATGGCAAGAGTGAAAGACAAAGACAGAATCCTAAAAGCAGCAAGGGACAGGCAGCAAGTTACATATAAGGGCACCCCCATAAGAATATCATCTGACTTTTCTACAGAAATGCTGCAGGCCAGAAGGGAGTGGCAGGAGGTCTTCAAAGTGATGAAAATCAGAGGCCTACAACCTAGATTGCTTTATCCAGCAAGGGTATCATTTAAAATTGAAGGAAAGATAAAGAGCTTCCCAGAAAAGAATAAGGTAAAGGAATTCATTGCCACCAAACCAGCATTGCAGGAAATGTTAAAAGGGCTGCTTTAAGCAGAGGAAAGAGAAAAACAACCTAACTAATGAAGATCAGGAACACAAATAACAAAATGGCAATAAATATGCACCTATCAATAATCACATTAAACGTAAATGGATTGAATGCTCCAATCAAAAGACATAGGGTGGCTGAGTGGATTAGAAAGCAAGACCCTTGCATATGCTGTATACAAGAGACTCACCTCAGATCAAAAGACACACAAAGACTGAGAGTAAAGGGATGGAATAATATATTTCAGGCAAATGGAACTGAGAAAAATGCTGGAGTAGTGATAGTTATATCAGATAAAATGGACTTTAAATTGAAGAACATAATGAAGGACAAAGAAAGGCACTTCATAATAATAAAGGGATCGATCCAACAAGAGGACATAACTCTAGTATACATCTATGCACCTAATATAGGAGCTCCAAAATATATAAAACAGATATTGACAGACATAAAGACAGAGACCAACAGCAACACTATCATAGTAGGGGATTTCAACACTCCGTTGTCACCAATGGACATATCCTCCAGACAGAAAGTCAACATAGAAACAGTGGCCTTAAATGACACTTTAGAACAGCTGGATTTAATCGATATTTTCAGAGCATTTCACCCCAAAGCTAAAGAATATACATTCTTCTCAAATGCACATGGACCATTTTCCAAGATAGACCACATGTTAGGCCACAAAACAAGTCTTAATAAATTTAAGAAGATTGAAATCATATCAAGCGTTTTCTCTGACTACAATGCTATGAAACTAGAAATAAATTACAAGAAGAAATCCGGAAAGCTCACAAAAGCATGGAGGCTGAATAACGTGGTACTAAATAGAGAGTGGGTCAAAAACGAGATCAAGGAGGATATCAAAAGACACCTTGTGACAAACGAAAATGAAAACACCACAACCCAAAATCTCTGGGATGCAGCAAAAGCTGTCCTAAGAGGGAAGTGCATAGCAGTGCAGGCCTACCTAAAGAGGAAAGAAAAATCTCAAATCAACAGGTTATCCTTACACCTCAGGGAACTGGAAAAAGAACAGGAAAGTACGCCCAAAAGTAGCACAAGGAAGGAGATAATAAAGACCAGAGTGGAAATAAATGAAATAGAGACCA
>NW_017731777.1:393921-434699 GCF_001890085.2 Hipposideros armiger
CAAAGCTAACTCAAGAAGAAACAGAAAACCTGAATTGACTGATTACCACCAAGGAAATTGAATCAGTAATCAACAAGCTCCCAACAAATAAAATCCCGGAACCAGATGGCTTCACAAGTGAATTTTACCAAACATTCAAAAAATAATTATCTTTTTTTAGAATTACCTATTCTTCTCAAACTATTCCAAAAAATCCAGAAGAAAGGAAGGCTCCCAAACTCTTTCTATGAAGCCACGATCACTCTGATTCCAAAGACAGACAAAGACAGTACAAAAAAAGGAAAACTACAGGCTGATATCTCTGATGAACATAGATGCAAAAACCCTCAACAAAATCTTTGCAAACAGAATTCAGCAATATATTAAGAAGTAATACATCATAACCAGGTGGGTTTCATCCCTAATATGCAAGGGTGGTTCAACATCTGCAAATCAATTAATGTGATACACAACATCAACAAAAAGAAAAAGAAAAATCATATGGTCATATCAATAGATGCAGAAAAAGCATTTGACAAAATGCAGCAGCCATTTATGATTAAAAACTCTTAGCAAAGTGGGAATAGAGGGATCATATCCCAACATAAAAAAGGCCATATATGATAAACCCACAGCTAACATCATACTCAATGGGGAAAAGCTAAAACCATTTACTTTAAAATCAGGAACAAGACAAGGCTGTCCACTTTCTCCACTTTTATTCAACATAGTCCTGGAAATTCTAGCCACAGCAATCAGACAAGAAAAAGAAATAAAAGGCATGCGCATTGGCAAGGAGGAAGTAAAATTGTCATTATACGCAGATGACATTATACTATATATAGAAGACCCCAAAGACTCCATCAAAAAACTATTGGACCTAATAGATGAATTCAGTAAGGTAGCAGGATAAAAAATCAATACTCAGAAATCAGTTGCATTTGTATATACCAATAATAAACTATTGGAAGGAGAAATTAAGAAAACAGTTCCTTTTACAATCACTTCAAGAACTATAAAGTACTTAGGAATAAATTTAACCAAAGAAGTAAAAGACCTGTACTCTGAAAACTATAAGACACTGAAGAAAGAAATAAAAGAAGATACAAAAAAATGGAAAAACCTTCCATGCTCATGGATAGGAAAATTAATATAATTAAAATGTCCATACTGCCCAAAGCAATATATAGATTCAATGCAATTCCTATCAAACTACCTAGGGCATTTTTCACAGAAATAGAAAATATAATCCTAAAATTTATATAGAACCAAAAAAGACCCTGAATAGCCATGGCAATCCTGAGAAATAAGAACAAAGTCATTAGAACTTTAGACATTAGAACATACTACAAGGCTACAGTAATCAAAACAGTATGGTACTGCCATAAAAACAGGCACGTAGATCAATGGAACAGAATAGAGACCCCAGAATTCAATCCAGGCATACACGGGCAGTTAGTCTATGACAAGGGAAGCAAGAATTTACATTGGGATAAAGATAGTCTATTCAATAAATGGTGCTGGGAAAATTGGACTGACACATGCAAAAAAATGAAACTGGGCCACCTCCTTACTCCATATACAAGAACAAATTCAAAATGGATTAAAAACTTAAATATAAGACCTGAGACCATAAAACTCCTAGAAGAAAATATAGGATATAAATTTGCAGACATTACCCTGAGCAGTATTTTTACCGATACATCCCTGCAGGCTAGGGAAGTAAAAGAAAAAATGAACATATGGGACTACATAAAACTTAAAAGTTTTTTCACAACAAAAGAAACCATCAATAAAGCAAAAAGAAAGCCTACTGAATGGGAGAAGATATTTGTCAACGAGATATCTGATAAGGGGTTAATATCCAAAATATATAAAACACTCATGCAACTCAACAACAAAATAACCCCAAACAACCCAATTAAAAAATGGGCAGAGGATATGAAGAGACATTTCTCTAAGGAGGACATACAGATGGCCAACAGGCATATGAAAAAATGTTCAACCTTCACTAAGCATTAGGGAAATGCAAATAAAACCTACAATGAGATACCACCTTACCCCAGTCAGAATGGCCTATCATCAATAACAACAAATGCTGGCGAGGTTGTGGGGAAAAGGGAACCCTGGTGCACTGTTGGTGGGACTGCAGACTGGTGCAGCCACTATGGAAATCAGTATGGAGGTATCTCAAAAAGCTGGAAATGGAACTATCTTATGACCCAGCAATTCCAGTCTTAGGTATTTATCCAAAAAGACCGAATACATTAATCCGAAAAAATATATGCACCCCTGTGTTCATTGCAGCGCTATTCACAATAGCTAAGACTTGGAAACAACTGAAATGCCCATCGGTAGATGACTGGATTAAGAAACTATGGTACATTTACACAATGGAGTATTACTCAGCTATAAAAAAGAAGGAAATAGTACCATTTGCAACAATATGGATGGAACTAGAGAACATTATGCTAAGTGAAATAAGTCAGTCAGTGAAAGACAAATACCACATGATCTCACTTATACCTGGATTCTAAAAAACTGAATAAATGAGAAATATAAACAAATAGTCTCAGAGACACAGAGGAAAAACTGAGCGTTGCTAGTTGGGAGGTGGTGGGGATGAAGGAGAAAGGGAAGGGATGAGACAATACAAATTGGTAACTACAATATGGCCTCAGGAATAGAAAAGACAGCCTGGGGAATATAATCAATAATTTTGTAAATATTTTTTAAGGGGCCAGATGGACTCATGTCTTGTTATGGAGACCACTTCATGGACGGTGTAGAGGCCTGACCACCGCACTGTATTTCTGAAGCTGATGTTGAATAATAATGTATGTCAACTATAATTATATATATATATATATAGTCATGGGACGTGGAGTAGAGTGTGGAAATGGAGTCAATGGAATTGTAATAGATAAGTATGATATCAGGGGTGGGAGGGCAGTAAAGGGGGAGGGGTTTGTTTCTGTGTGAAGGGTGAAAAGGATAACTATTGCATTGTTCTCTACACCTGAAACTAACAATTAAAAAAAAAAAAGAAGTATTGCACACACTCAAGTTCCTGACGTGACAAGAGGCAGCCATGTAGGAGTTCATAGAAGACAAATACAGAGGGTGGCAAAAAATATATATACACATTTTAAGAAAGAAAAAAACTATTAAAATTGTAATACTCAGCTTATACTGATAACAAAAGGTGAATACAAGTCACATTTGACGTCTGCAATTACAAGAGGTGCTCAAAGTGGTTACCATCAGCATCCAGACATTTCTTATTACGGCGAAGTACTCCTTGAGCAACGCTGACCAAAGTGTCCTCTTGTATATACTTTTTTTGGCATCCCCGGTATAGGAAGCCTGGTGTAGTCATGGGAGGCTTCATGGAGGAATATGGACTTAAGATGAGACTTCAATGATGGGAAAATCTTCAGTGGTGGGTCCCGATTTTGAATAAGAACAGAGCATGGAGAATGAAGAGAACACTGAATAGAAGTGTAAAGGAGACTGAAAGTTAAAACACTACAGATAAAATTGCAAAATATATTTAATTTCCCTGTTTACTACAACTGACCTAAGGTTACTATCAAAGCTGTACATTCTGGGTAGGAAGGCTGATGCAGTGGTAGGGGGATAAAAAAAATACAAACTGCTTAAATACTTTCTGTATTCTATTGACGTTTTTAGGCAAAAATTAGGGAGGAAAAAGCAAACTAATGAGGAAATTTTGACTAAAGTGAAAGAAGTGTATAAGAAGTTGAAATAGAAAATAAATTGGAAGAAATAGATGCTTAGTAATGACAGAGAGCTCTGAAATCCAAGATCAAGAGAGTAGCTTGATGAGATTGAAAATAGGGAGGTATTGAAAGGTTTTGAGGATGGCACTGATACCATAAAAAGGTGTTTAGGAAGATTGCTATCGAAATATTTTGCTGTACTGATTTAAAGGAGGTGGGGGCTAAAGTGGATAAACAATGAATAAGGATATGTTAGCTATAGGCTAGGTAGGAGTTAAGAGGGCCTGGCTGAGGAGACAAGGTAAGGGTGTTGGATAACCAAATCTAGACAACCCCAAAACACTTATATTTTTATTACCCTGAGAATTGTTTTTTTTAAGGAGAACTTTGTTGTAGCATTCTAAAAATTATTTGAATGACCCAGTCAGGTTCAGCTCTATTATGAATACTACAATTATAGCCATACTTTAAATAGTTCCCCATGAAATTTCTAGGGGTGGGCAATAGCATAGTATAAAAGACATCAGGTATGGAATCAACATGGTTTTAATTCAAGCTTTGCCACTTACCCACAAATGACATTATTTCTGTTAGCCTCAGTTTCCTCATCTAAAAATGGGGTCATTAACCTTTCACAAAATGTTATCTTGTTGATTAAAGGAGAAACAATATACTTAAATATTAAGCATAGCATAGTAAGTTTCAGAAGAGTGCAATAGTATTCTATTCACTTTAATTCCATAAATCCAATTATATATAGGCTCTGTCAAAATAGAAAGAGAGAGGTTTTTCCCTGTTTCAAATTAGACTAATCTTCACTATCCCAGGGGAGGCCATAACTAAAATGCAAAGGGAATCACAAGAAAATAATTCTTGGCATTTTACTTTATAAGGATCTAAACCCTAGAGGTTTAAGAACAGCACAATGGCTTTTCACTGATAATTTTGACTACCAGATTTTTGTCTTACTGGCTGACTTTAGAACCCAATCCCTATGTTACTGTTACTTCACTGTAAATGTGTTGTACAAGTTCAATATAAACTTTCATAGAGTGCCCACTCAAGAAAAGAGGTTAAATCCTATTATAGTCAATATCGATGTAGTTTCTGAATACGCCTAAATTTGACAGGCAGCACATGGTATTGCAACATGCCCCGATGTTGGTGATGAACACATGGCCTCAGTTTCCATTGTTGCAGCATTTAATTGGAGAGAAGCCATCTTGCAGATGAGCATGGTAATGTTTTCTTTCCCTCTGTTCTGTGCTGACACATTTGCAGCACCCTGCTAGTTCTTTTTTTGCAAAGGCTGTGATCATTAGGTGACTTATTATATTGAATTGTACTGAGAATATTTTTTCCCCCAAAGGTGAATAAATAACCTCACATTTGCCAACAAATTCTTTATGATTTGGAATAAAATAGGCCTTGTCTGGGCAGATACATTGCCATATTATCTGATGTAGTCATTTTATGTCTCTTCATATTTTTATTGTGTTCTATACTCAGATAATATATGTATTTCTTGATTTGCTTTGTTAGAGACTGTAAATGAAACTTCTCAAAACCATCTTGAAAATCATGTAGTGAAACAAGAGTTGGATACATTTTTTTCTCCTTATCATCATTGTTGCTTTCAGTTGAATAAATGTACATTTCTGCTGACTGCAAAAAAAGCCATTAAAAAGCTGTTCCCAGCTAAAAGGTTTCAACACATAGAGAATTATACCACTTGCTTTATTTTCCCCTCTTAGCAGAGACAGACATGGTTATAATGGCCAAATCAAAGGACATTAGTTTGAATGATCTGTAATCAGCACCGCTGTCATCCATAGACGTTGTGAACAGTTTTATACCCTGACAACCTTGTATCAGGAAAACTGTGTGTGTGTTGATCTCAATTTAAGCACAATTATTATAATGTTAATACTAAAAAATAATGAATATCATATTAATAAGTCTGTCAACTGTGAATACAATATGATGATGAAAATGCCATGTGAATAACAAATATCAAATACAAATAGAAGAGAAACAAACAAAAAACATTAAGTTCTGTGGTGAAGTGGAACATGCTACAATAGTAAAGGTAGAAGAGTACTAGGAATAAGTCACATTATCACATGACTTTTTCCCTCTGAACTACACAATTTCCTGATAGACAAGTCAGGTTAATGCCTCTTTACCATCTCATTTATAACACATTTTTTTGAAAGCTAATATTAAAATAATGAAAGAATTTTACAAACCAGTGTACTTCTAATTGTGATTAATTTACCCAGCTTAAGAAAACATTTAACTTGGGTTGTTAGGCAACTGGTCTATTTTTACGCTTTTCCCAACATTGCCCCAAGGTAAGTTATTCAGGAAGAACAATAATATTTGCATGGCACTTTAGAATTTACAAAATGCTTTCACCTGAATTCTTATTTTATCTTCACAATCATCTTGTGAGGTAATGGATGAGGTGGTCAGAGTCATTGCTTTCTAGGGTGTAATATATAATTGATTTATCATCCTATACTTTTTCTCTGCCAAGTTGATTCCTTTGAGCCATTCTTTTTTATAAAAGAAAGACTTCCCTGGAAATGAACATTCATCCTATTGGGACAGTTTCCCCCTTAGGTTACTTTTCAGTGTGCAGTAACATTGATATATACATTTCTCTTAAAATGCAATATAAGAAATAAAACCTGTAAACTAAGTCTCCTGGAAGAGCTGAATAGCACAAAAACAAGAAATACCCTAACTGTGTAGACTTGGCAACAAGTTGGATATGTTTCTATGCAAGGAAATTTTTACATTAACACCTAGTTAGTTCTCAGATATTATAGTTCCAGTGAATTTAGGAATGGTGGGGGGAGAAGAGCACAATATCCTCAATCTTTTACAAAAAAGTGTTTGTTCTGTTATTTAAAAGTGTTTTTAAAATTAAAGTGAATTTTACAGTAAGAAAATCATCAGTAGTTTAGAGTAAGAGCTATGTTGCTCTGGCTCAATGCCATTTTTTCCATGAAGTAGAATGCTGACCACAATACTTCCTATTCTAGGAAAATAAAATCGAAAGAATATTAACTGACTGGGTTGCATAAAGATTAGTGTGGCTGGAAATGAATGGTTTGGAATTAAGTCTGGTTTAGGTAAGCAAAATTGTTTATCTTAAATCTCAGGAGTCGGCAAAATTTAGTTTTATATACCTCCAATTCCATTTGGAATCAGGAAATGTAGAAATAAATGGTTGCATAATCACACACTTTCGTGTATTTAAATTAATTACAAATGGAGGCAATGTTTTCTGAATGTTAAAAGTGGGAATTAAAAGTTTCAGCTTATTCTAGCTTTATTCAAAACTGCTTCCATAGCATTATGGAGAAAAAAAGAAGTGATTCAGGCAAAACAGTTTACAAGTAATCGCATTTATCAAAATGTAAATAGTATTATTTTTTCCTATTATAAAAATAATGCATTATTTTGTGACTATTTCAAGGAATATTAAATAAGTATAAACAATGTAAGTATATAGCAGTATAAAGAGGAAAGCAGTAAATCATTAATAATTCTGCAACATAGGAATAACTTCCAGTAACATTTTACTATAATTCTTCCAAAGTTTCTATGACTTTTACATTTTGCATTTGTCTTGTTAAATCATAAGCTTTAATATTCACAGTGCAGTGCAGGGCAATGAGAAAGAGAAACTAAAGGAGCAGAAGGGAGGCCAGAAGTAGCAGCATTTAAAGCCAAGAAAAGTTTTACGCTATAAATCAAGTAAGAGTTTAAAAGCAGTTGAAGGTATGGTACCATCTGCTCTTATTCCAGATGTACCCAGGTAAGAAACAGAAAGCTTTATCTTGTGAATATAAAGTGTCTGAGTGCATGTAAAGCTTAAGTCAAAGAAATGCACAGAATCTCACAACATTTTAAAGAGCTAAGTAAGGGGGATATAGTATTCTATTACTGAGTAATTTTAAATTTACAAACTACAGGCCTAGTAAATTGTTATCTAATTTTACTGTCCAACAAAATGCCTAAGTTAGAGTTTATCAGTTTATGTAGGTGAAAGCACATTTCACAGACTGACAGTCTCCAACTTTATGATAAACACCTGAGCAACCATTTGAATAAATGGTTTTATTTGCAGATACTTCGTTTCTCTATGGTAGTCACCTAGCTCTTTCTTACGTCAATGGGGTTCTCCCATGCTCTTTGCTTCATGACTGGCATTGTCTCATTTGCCAACCCTGAATCCCCAGAGTGCCCCCAAGAGGAATCCACTCACCCAGTTAGTGCTCCAGTTGCCTTCACCCACTCCTCCTTCAGTCATATTAGCAAGTGAACTAACTTTTCCCACTGAATGGGGTACATTAGTTATGTGAGTTAAAAAAGTTGACTAGCTTTCCCCTTCAACTTCTACAAAGTGTAGAATTTTGAGTGTACTAAAGGAGAATAATAGCACAGTGTGGTCACATAGCTTTTCTCATTTTTGATATCACAACTGGGCAGATCATGGATTGATACAGAGTATGAGGTGTGATAAAAAAAATACAGTGAATTTTTAAATAAAAAAATTATCATAGTAAAAGACACATTGCTATTAATCTCCCTCAAAATATTCCCCCTTCCTTTGAACACACTTATCCCATTGTTCTTGTCACTTTCTGAAGCAGTTCTGTAAGTCCTCTTTTATGAGTGTCTTTAGTTGTGCTGTCGTGGCTGTCTCCATGTCGTGAATCATTTTGACTTGGGGGAAGAGCCAGAAGTCGCACGGTGCCAGATCTGGTGAATAAGGTGGATGAGGACACACCATAATGATTTTATTTGACAGAAATTGCCATATACCAGAAGCGATGTGTGACATGGAGCGTTGTCATGATGGAGGATGAAGTAAAGACACTCACAAAAGAGGACTTCAAGAACTGTTTCAGAAAGTGGCAGGAATGATGAGATAAGTGTGTTCAAAGTGAGGGGGAGTATTTTGAGGGGGATTAGTGGCAATATGTCTTTTTGTCTGTGATAATTTTTTTTTAATTTAAGTATTCGCTATATTTTTCGATCACACCTAGTATGAGGTCAAATATTGATCCTTCAGGATTACAGGTCACAACAAAGGATGGATGGTCTACCACAAAAGAAAGAGCCTCAGGCAACAGTAAGATGTGGTGGTTAGTTTTATAATCAGAGGCAATTTACAACGTAGGAAGTCATAGAACTCTATCAGTCAATGGTCAGGGCCTGATATAAAGCCTTTTGGACTTGACTTATAACCTGGAATTATGGAAGGAGACACACTGAATTATTCACTAGCAATCCCCTGACTCAAATATGTAGCAAAATTAATAATGAATTCAAATGCTAATAAAAGGAAAAATCACCATTCTATTATCAGGAAGGTATCTTTTGCCATTGACACTTTTTAAAACTACTATTTACTGATGTATCTGCAAGAAGGACAGACCACTTGGAGGATCCTCCCAATTTTAAATTCTGCAGATTACAATTTAGTTGACCTCTTTTAAACATTAAAAATACTGTTAGCCCTATTTGTGAAAGATGGCTCAGTCACAAAACATTTCTCTTCTCTGAATAAATGTTCCCCCTCCTCTTTTTTGAAATTAACCCTTCCCTTGCACCTTTATTCCAATACCACCTACATCCTTACAGGCTTGATTCCATTAATTATGCTTTTTCTTTTGTGTCTTTAACTTTTCCTCTTCACAGTTTCCATTTACTCTACCTATAAACATGTCAGGTTTCCCTTTGCCTAACAAGCATTTCTCCTTTCTCCATATATTCCCTTCATCACACTACAGGATAGAATGCCTGACAATCCTTGCTTGCACTTTCTTGCTGCTGATGGAGTCCTTTTGGCTTTAAGACCTGGCACTGTACTGGACTTGCTCCTCTGAAGGTCACTGATGCCCATTAAACTCCAGGTCCAAGTCCATGCTTGGTCCTCACCTTCAGTGAACGGTTTGTGGCATTTAAACCTGTTCATTACACACTGCTTCTATTTTCCCTTGGCTTCCATGGTACCACACTTTTGAGTTCTTTTCCTGCCTCTCTGGTGGGTCCTTTTTCTTTACTGACTCCTCCACCAGTGCAGCACTTGCAAAGCTAAAAGAAATCACTACCTTAACTTCCTTTTACCTACTTGCTTGCTCTTCAATCTCTGGGAGATTGGTCAAAGGATTTTCACCTTCAGTTTTATGCAGATGTCCCTCAAATCATATTTTTAGTTTCATTCTGAACTGCACACACACACACACACACACACACACACACACACTTCCAGTTTCTGGCAACACATCAAACGTGTTATTTTTCAAGCTCAGTAGACCAGGTCACTCTTTCTCTAGGTTTCTAACCCATTTGTGTTCACTAGTTCACTCCCTTATTGCCCTTGACCTTATCTAAATATTTTGTCAATCACCTGATCAGTCTTTAGGCCTGATCTTTTTTATACCTTCCCCAATCCAAGCTAAATACTACCAGTAGGTCAAGATATCTTAAATGTGAATGGGATCACTTCATTTTACCTACCTCCAAATTCTCAATTGTCCTCCACTATCCAGTGAGTTTTTTAAATTCACTCATTTCATTGTCCAACATCCCATACAATTTATTCATTAAACTCCTATAACAAATATCACTTTCTACCACCTATTATAACTATTTATGTCTCTTATTTTTCCTACAAGAATGGAAGTTTATTAAGAACAAGGATTGTGATTTTTAAGTTTGTTGATCTCCGGTTGTACCTAGTATCATGTCTCATACATGACAGTTAATAAATTGAAGATATATATGAAGAATATTTTCATCCATATGCATTTAGAGTATGGAAAATTGAGCACGAGCAAGAAAGTTTTCAAAAATATTGTTATTAAATATCTTAATAAAATTTTGACAAATGGAAATCAAATGTATTTTTTTACCTATCTCATTGCACTCATTCTATACCTGATCCCTGTAAATAAATTCAACCTTTTTTAAAAAATTAAATTTATTGAGATAACACTGGTTGATAACATTATGTAAGTTTCAGGTGTACAATTCTATAATATATCATCTGTATATTCCATTGTGCACTCACCATCCAAAGTCTAGTCTCCTTCTGTCACCATATATTTGACCCCCTTTACCCTCTTCATCTCCCCCATCCCCCTTCTTCTCAAGTAACCACCATATTGTCATCTGTCGTCTATGAATTTATTTTTTTGTTTGTTCATTTGTTGCTTTTTGTTTTATATCCCATATAAGTGAAATCATATGGTTTATGACCTTTTCCATCTGACTTATTTCATTTAGCATGATGCTCTCAAGATCCATCCATGTTGTTGCAAATAGCTTTTTAATAATAAAATAGCAAGTTAAAATGTTATACCTTTAATATATTCAAATTAGAAAAATTAAAACTAGGTAATTCCAGACATTGGTGAGGATTCCAAAATATAATCACTTTATTTTGCTACAATGGGACAATGTTTTGGTGGAAATTTACTGTATAAGTTATAGCAATGCCTTTTAAAAACCTTAAAAAGAAACAAACTCTCTGTTTGACCAGAAAATGCACTTCTGTGAATGTATTGAATTAAAAAAAATGAGATTGTGCTTAAGCATTTAGCTTTCAGGATGTTTATTACAGCAATGCCAGTAATATAAAATTGGAAAGAAAAAGTGAGAGGCATAAGGATTGAAAGAGAAGAGATAAAACTGTCATTATTCACTGGTAATATGCTCAGCTATGTAGATAAGCCAAGAGATCAACAGAGAAGCTATTAGTTCTAATGAGAAAATTGACCAAGCTTGTTGAATACAAGATTAGCTAAAAAAAATCAATAGCCTTCTTCTATGGCAATAATAATAACTAGCTAGAAAATATAGTAGACAATGACATGTGATTTACAATAGCAAAGTAACTTACAACAAAATGATTAGTCAAATGTTTGTAGAGAATGAGTTGAAGAAATATAAATATATCATGACTCACCCTCAGATAATACAACATATTACAATTATAGTATGGACACAATACTGGACAGAATAGATAAAAAAAAACAGAATAGAGAATTCAAAAATATACCTGTATATGTGTAAAAGTGTCAACACAAACCAATGTGGAAAGAATACATTATTTTTAGAAGTTATTGGAAAAACTGGTGCACTGTATGGGAGAGAAAGTTTGAATCTTTTTCTTACATCTTTTACGAAGGTGTACTCCATATGAATAAAAGACCTAAATGTGACGGAAGAAAATTATAAAATCAATAAAAGAAAACATAGGAGAATACCCTAGCAACCTTGAAGTGAAGGACTTTTTTACAGAAGACTGCAAAAGTACAAATCATAAAGAGAAAAAAAATAGTAGGTTTAACTATATCAAATTAAAGATCTCTGTTCAATGAATGAAAGCTTAAATAAAAGTTAACAGATGGTTGTAGATAAGGAAAGGTATTAGTAATGTCTAAGAACAACAAGAGGTAATTATATAAAATATAGAAAGGATAGTCTGCAAATCAAGAAGACAGTAAACTTAGTCCAAAAATGGACAAAGGGTAGGAATTTGGCAGTTCACAAAATGGGGAAACTAAATGACTATGAAGAGATGTTTCAGTTCACCAGTAATCAAAACATACAAATTATCATAATGGTGACATACAACTTTGCACTTACCAGATTGTAAAACTTAGAAAATAGAATAAAATTAAGGATTATTAAGTATTTTGTGAAATAGGGACCTTCCTACACCACTGGCTCCTCTGTTCTGGAGTGCAATCTGGTTAGATTTAGTGGTATTGCAGTAGCCTGTCATCTACAATCTCATTCATAGGTATACACTGAGACAACAAAGGGACTTGGGGGCTGAAGGAAAGCTGTATAGCCAGGAGGAACACCAGGTAAGCTGACCACAAACATGCAACCACCCCATCACTCCCTACATAAAAGTGCAGAGTAGCTGACTATGATCTCCCTTCTAACCATTTACTTCCTTACGGATGTCGAAACGACTGTTCCACACACACAGTAGATCAAGGTTTGACCACCATATGACCTTCCTGGGGTGGTGATAATGAGCAGTCTGCCATCTTGCCTCCCAGAACACAGTTGTGAGCATAGTTATCAGGTAACGTAGCCAGTAAAGGAAGCCCACCCTTTTCAAAAAGCCCACAACCTGTTGGCCTGTTCGTATATCTTCTTTGGAAAACTCTTTTTTAGCTCTATCTTTTAGCAAGTCCATTTAACTCCCCTCACCTACAACTCTGAGGCAAAATTTCACCCCAGAGTCTCCAGAAATGGGCCTACCACATAACTCAGCATAAAAGGAATAGTCAGGGGTATGGAAATTCAGGCACACCTTGTGACATCATTCCAAGCGAGGTGGATACATCTGGGCAAGAGTGGGATCAGTGTCCCGACTTGTTTGTTCTACCGTTGATATACTATTCCCATTTAGACAGTTTCACTCTGTAGAAATAAGAAAAACAGGCTAAAATTTAAGACATCAAATATGGAGCCATTTTTTACTCTACATTTTTTACTTTAAAGTTACACTTTTCTCTTAAAGAATCATCCTCACGCATTGCTACATGTATGCTAATTCTTTGTCAATATTTTCATTGTCTGACACCCTAATAAGCTTTCACACAGTTTTCCAAATGGTGCTTTTTTTTATCTTTAAAATATCAGGTTTAAAATATTCTCCAGCAGGTAATTTTTTTTGAATTGCAATATTGAAAAGGATTCCATAGGACTCTTAAATATAGTTCTTATATCATTTAATTTAATAGGACAAATATATGCACCTCATTTTCTTGTCTCTAAGATACCACTTTTTAAAGAAATTGTGTGAGAATACAGAGTTTAGAGGCATGAGCTTTTGCTGTAATTGGGAATTCTAGACCCTACTTCTGGACCTTGTTTTACAAATTGCTGCAGGAATACAAATTTTTTAATAAGAAAATGACCTTGGCACAACTTTTTCCCTCTGCATTCTGACCTTTGTTAGTTAATAAGCTATTAATGTTAATGAACACTGTACTAGGTGCTGTGGGGAGTCACAAGAAAAAAAGTCTCATTGCCCACCCAGAAGGGGCAATGGTCATGGCTTAAATGCTTCCTGAGACAAATAGCCCCTTTTCTGTCTGCACAGAATGAACTATTTTAGTCTAAGTCCATGAGGACACAGGAACTTTTTTTAANGTCTGCACAGAGTGAACTATTTTAGTCTAAGTCCGTGAGGACACAGGAACTTTTTTTAATGGGAGATGTTTTCCTTCTATGTTTCTTTCCTTTATGCACCACCACCCCAAACTACTACCCCCACCCACATACATTTCCTTTCCTATTCAATTAACGCTGCTTCAGGAAGGGATAGATGAAAAAGGAAGGTTTGAAGAAGATGAAGGAACACATAAGAAAGTGTACAAAGCTGTATGCTAATTTTTATATTCCTAGATCACTATTTTCCACAAATATTAACTTAATTTCATATATATACATATACATATACATATACATATACATATGGGGTGCCAAAAAATGTATACAAGTGAACACTTTGGTCAGTGTTGCTCAAGCAGTTGTTTGCCATAATCAAAAATATCTGGATGCTGATGGTAACCACTTTGACCACCTCTTGTAATTGCAGAAGTCAAACTGACTTGCATTCATCTTTTGTTATTGGTATATATTATTACAATTTTAATAGTTTTTTCCTTTCTTAAAAATGCATATGAATTTTTTTGGCATCCTTTGTATATTGCTGGATAGTGTTTTCATTTTTTAATACCACTAGGACCTTCAATCATTGACTCTACAACATTTTCACTGTCACTTATCCCCTTTATCAACCTTGGATTTCATAGTTTACCATTAGAAACATTTCTTTGAATGTACTCTCTTGTTACTTTCTTCACAAACAGTATCTGCTCAGAAAAATCCCACCTTTGTTAAATCCAATTATTAAACTACTTAGTGCTTTTATCTACATAGCTGAGTGCTGCTAGAGAAAAGCACATAACACCACTGACCAACTTCCATTAAATTCTTGACCTCTAACCTTGAGTAGACCCTTAGTGTTTGCGACCTGATAGACAAGCCTATTAGGCATTTCCTAAGACATTGCAATTTCCATTGTCCCTTAGACAACAATTTCATACCTTTCCTTTTTCTTTAAAACTTCAACACCTCCTACAGCTCTACAATATCAGATCATGACTTATTTCTTATTTCCCTGAGAAAACAGGAGCAAGCAGGAAAACCTTCTATCTGTTGCCATCATTTTGTTTACCAAGTGTCCAGTGTCTATATTTATTAATTCTACCTTTTCTTTTATTAGTATCAACTACTAGCCCTCTTATCTAAAGCCAACTCCGCTGTGCTTCCCTCTTACTTACTAAAGACTTCACTCATGCATTGTTTTTCCTCTGTCCTAGGTCATAGATTACCCCCTCACTACAGGATAACTCCCATCTGTCTGCAAACATGTGGCAGTATTTCCCACTGAACTCATATCTCTTTCCAATCATTACCCCAATTTCTCTCCCCTCCTCCCTTTACTAAAAAACTTCTAGAAAAGATTGCCAAAGTCTATGTCCTATGCCTTTTATTCAGTTAAAAATGATTTTATTGTGAAATACAGCACACATGTAAAACAATGCAGAAAACATAATGTAGATGAAAAATGTATGTGGACTTATAAGGGGACCACTCTTGTAATCATCATCTAAGATAAGAAATAGAACATTGTCAACATCCCCGAAATTCCCACGTAGCCTTTCTTAGTCACATGCCTTTTCCTTCTCCCAAAAGAGAACCATTATGCTGACTTTTATGGTAATCAGTTTCTTGCTTTTATTTATGGTTTGACTACCAATGTAAGTGTCTATAAATAGTATTTTGTTCTACTTAGTTTTGAATAATACATGAAATCGAGTGGTATGTACTCTTATGTCTTGTTTTTTGCTCAATATTGTATTTATAAGATCCACCTATATTCTTGTTTTTACCTCTAGTTTGTTCATCTGTATTTCTTTGTGTATGACTATACTCCCAATTTATTCATTTTGCAATTCATACTCCTGTTGTTTGCTTTTCTCTTTATGTCACTGCATCAATCCGGCTTTTGTCTTCATTATGGCCCCAAACTGCTCTGTTAAAGGTTTCAGGTTGCCAAAGCCAACAGTCAATCTGTATGCTTATTTTACTGGATATTATTGGCTTCACTTGGCATAATTTATCAACTTCCTTTTTGGAACAGTTTCTTCTCTTGGATCCTGGGGCATCACTCTTTCAATTTTTCTTCTGCCCTGTGGTTCTCCTTATCAGTGCCCTTTGCTGGTTCCTTTTCAAATCTTTAAGTGTTGGATGCCCCAGGAGTCAGTTCTTGGACATTTTTTTCTCCCATTTACACTCACGCTTAAGCAATTTCATGCAGTCTATGGCTTTAAATAAATATATGATCTCTCGCAAATATATTTCTCCAGCCTGGGTCTCTCACCTGAATATCTGACTCTGCCAATGACTCTACTATAGAAAATACCTCAAGTTAAACTCTATTCTCACCCTTGTGCCCCATCTTGCTCCACTGCCACATTTTCCCAACTTGGGAAATGGTAACTAGATTCTTTTTTTTTTAAAACACTCATTCTTTTACAGCAGTTATAGGTTTGCAGCAAATTGAGAAGTACAGAAAGCTCCCATATACCCCTGTCCCCACTCATGTACTACATCCCGCACCAGAGGGGTGCATTTGTTGAAATGGGTGAATCCACACTGACACATCATCACCGAAAATTGATAGTTTACATTCCCTCTTTTTTTAAAATAAATTAATTTCAGGTGTACAAAACAATGTAATAGTTAGACATTTATACCCCTCACTAAGTGATAACACCCCCCCAATCTACTACCCCTTTGACATCATATATAACTGAGTAACTAGATTATTTTGAATGCTCAGACAGTCACCATGGTTTCATCCTTGACTTTTGTCTTTCTCTACTCATGTTAAAGTATAATTTTCCAAAGTAAAGCATAGCTTTAATGCAACTATACAATGAATATGTATCAAAGACATATTGATGAGGGAACCAGTAAGATATACTTATACACACTCTAAAGAAATGTTAGGAAAAGATTGCTGGGTTAGATATAAAACTCATCAATATGTCACAGAACAACAAACTATAACTTTTGGGGTTATCTTTTCTACTAGGAAAAGGTTATTTGTATCTCTACTGGACATAAGTCTACAAATTAACATGCAATTTCACCTAGCCTGGGACTTGAATCCAGACTAAGTTCATACATCTAGATAACATTTAGGTGGGCCTTTTCCCCCTTAAATATTGAAAGCATATACTATCTACTTTATGCCTTATTTCTAAGTTTTGCATCATTTTTCTTAACACCCAAAATACAATCCATCAATAAATCCTGTTGGCTCTAACATAAAAATATTTTCAGGATTCAAATACTTCTTATCACTTTCTTAGCTACCAGCATGGTCCAGGTCATCATCATCTTTTGCCTGGATTTTTGCAATAGCTCCCAAACTGGTCTCATTGCTTTTGCTTGTCCTTCTACAGTTTTTTTCCCCATGCTCAAAGAAGAGTGATCCTGATCTATTCAAAGCATTCCAATGGTTTTCCATCTCACTCAGAATAAAATTTAACATCTTTACCTTGGTCTGCAAGACATGATGCTCTTTTTTTCTGGCTACACCCCTGGTCTTAGCTTTTTCTTTCTTTCTTTCTTTTTTTTTTTTAAGATTTTATTGGGGAGTTGGGGGAGGGAACAGCATTGGGAAATCGGGGAAGAGAAACAGACAAGTCACTGTCCTTCAGTTCTTCAGTCTAGTTGTAGAGGACGTCACTTCACTGGCCCATGTTGGTACCGTGATCGTTGCGCTCTTCCCAGCTGAGGCAGATTGGTCACTGGCCATTGGATGGCTGCTCATGCTGGCTGCCGGCCACTCACGGTAGCTTTATGGAAGCCCACTGCAGCCTATGCTGTAACTAGTGACTCACAGCAGTCCAGCTCTAGGCCGAGGTATTATTCACCATCTTAGCTATACAGGGCACAGCGTCACTGGCACTCATGTGGGATCCTAACCAGTGGCCCTGCTGCTCAGAGCTCGTGCTCCCAAGCCAACTCTTAACCAATGAGCCACTCAGCTGGCCCTGGTCTTAGCTTTAATAGCTTGTTTGAAGTACTCTGCTGATTACTCAACTGAATGAGAAGTCTGCATTAATTTGTCCACCATAATTATTTTTGCATTTTCAGAAACTTCTTAAATATCATAACTGTTCATGAGTCTCCACCATTACTTATTTAAACAAGCCCCACAAATTATAGATCTTTTGTAGCCTAATTATTTGAGTTGTATAGAATTTCTGTGTACCCATATATTTATATATCTCATTAATTAGTTATAAAGAGCAAAAAAATTGATAATGTTAAGTCAAATTATCTGTAAATGATTTAAGGAATATGTTAATGATCTTGCTCCAAATGAATAATTATAAAGCAGGTGCACTTGAGATAGGATCATTTAACCGACAGCAAACAGCTTCTACTGGCTTTAATAACCAAGATGATAGTGATATCAGAGAAGTCTGTTAAGCTCATTGTTCAAGCCATCCATTTAATACACAAGAGAATGTCAGCTGGGATCTCCCTGTAGACCCATTGTCATGCTTATTAAAATAGCAGTTAATTTAAACACACGCAAAAAAGTCAAACTCTGTTATTTCTAACATATCTCTTTTTAATAAACTGTATTCTGCTGTAATAAAACCCTGGCTGAAAGAAACACTTATGTATATTTATATAGGTATAAACTTTTGCTGCTGAGATTTTTCCTCCATATTTACAGTATCATTAGAGGTTAAAGGCACATAAAATGTTGGAGACTGAAAGTACAAGTTTCTGACCAAGGCCCTGTGAGGTGGCTGCCACCATGTCCCTCAGGTTTCAAAATGAAAAGAAGCTGACAGAGACAATATTATAGTGGTTACCAGAGGGAAAGGGGGCTGTAGGGGAAGATAGTAAAGGGTAAAGTGGGTCAAATGTATGATGATGAAAGGAGATTTGACATTGGGTCATAAACACACAATGCAATGTACAGATGATGTATTATGGGATTGTACACTTGAAACCTATATAATTTTATTAACCAATTTTGCCACAATAAATAAAATAAAAGAAAAAAAAGAAGCTAGTGGATATAACCAAAGTTGAGCAAATTTTGATTTACTGTGTTTAGGACCCTCAGTTGAGATAACATGATTTACATCTCTACAAACAAACTAGATCTAAAACCAATGGTTACCAACATAAATAGAGGGGAAAAAATTGATATTGGTTTCTAGCTCATTTCATTTGAACTTCAGACTTTCTCTTTTCAGGAGGACCCTGGCTACAAGGGAGTGGAATCAAACTCCAACTAGTTTGAGCATGAGAGGGAACTTACTAACTCAAGTGTTTGAAAAATCCAGGGTTAGATCTGATTTCAGCCATGGCTAGACCAGGGGCTCAGCAGATTCCTTGCCACTTATTTTCTTCCCAACAGGCTCCCTCATAAATAGAGCAAGATAGTCAAAGTGCACCCCACCTGGAGACCAACATCAAGACAGCTTAATAACCTCAATTGAAAAATGGTTTCTTCCCTGTTTGATCTGGCAGAGAATTCCTGGTGGACAATCTGATTGGCTAATTTGGGTTGTGTGCCTGTCTCTATGCAAGAGTGCAGGAAAATTGGATAATCCCTTTTGAACCCTAAAATGTAATTAGGACTCCACATAAAAACAGGGTTTTGTTTACCAAATTAAATAGAAAGGGTTGCTGGGTACCTCATAACAGTAGATTCCTTGCATTTCATTGCAGACTGTCCAGCACATGTGCATCCCCCAACTTTTATTCTTACATATACAATTTAAAAAGCATAATGCATAATAACTACCATATAAACTTTCAGATACACACATCCCTTATCTGGTGTTCAAATTCTGCACCTATTTCTAAGTTTTGGATTTCTCTAGTTTATCTGCATCTGTCTTCTGGTCAGGACATGATTCCTTTTGGTATGGTCTACCATGGCTAATTATCCTAACCCCACCATTTTAGAATCTGTTATTTGCAACACAACATTCATGACATTGAGATTTCTAACTGTCTTTGTTCTCAGAGAAGGTCATCAGAGCTTCCTTTTTTTTGACAGGCTTTCCTCATATTTGAAAAAGAAGCTGAGGATTAAATGAGATTATGCACATGAACTATGACTGTGTCCAGCATATAGATTCCCAATAAATTATGGCTTTTTATGTTGCAACTCTTATTATCACTTGATCACTATCATTATCATTATTTACTGATAGCTTCTGGTAGATAAATCTTGGCACTGGCTTGAATTAGATCTTGTGATTACCCTTGTGATAGGAGGGAACAGAGATGGAGTCACACTCTCTCTCAGTCAAATCTAGAGAATGGTTTACCTCAGGCTAAATGGGTTCTATTTCCAGAAGAAGAAATAATGAATATCAAGTAAGTAAGAACAACATATATCAACTATAGTTCCTTTATCAACAACCTGGCCCCCTCCTCGAGTATTTTTAATTTTATTTTATACATTAATTTATGTGATTTTATATTTAAAAAATAATAAAATTTTATATTGCATATGTATTTTTGGCAAAAGAACCTTGTGCAAATTTGTAAAAGTTTACTGATGTCAGATTTTGAAGCTCTGGGTTACTGACCTCTGTTGGGTTATTTTAAGGATGATTAAGGATATTAATGATATCTGAATCTATAAAATTATTAGAATCAGAGACTTTGTAGAATTAAAGTGTGTCTTTCCAAGTTTGCAAGCTTCAGCTAAATTATACAGTCATGTGCCACTTAATGAAAGGGACACATTTTGAGAAATGCATCGTTAGGTGATTTTGTACTATACGAATGTCATAGATTGCACTTACACCAACCTAAATGGTATATAGCTCACAAAACACCTAACATCACCACGAACACATGAGTAATGTATTACATTACAACATTATGACAACTATGATGTCACTAGGCAACAGGAATTTTTCAGCTCCCTTATACTCTATGGGGCCACCATTGCATACAGGGTCTAATGTTGACCAAAATATCATTATGTGGCATCATGACTGTATATGAAAGGATTGTTATGTAAAAATGATTGTTTTAGAAATCATTTTCTGATACAGGCATTGGTTAACTTACTTAACCCTTTTGCCACGATGGTCAGATATATCCGAATGAATATATCTGAAATTTTTATACATAAAAATAATGTCATTTTTATACAAAGCAGCTCAAATTGTTGTTATTAAATGCATAAAATAGTCGCAATATCAACTTTTTGGTTTTTTTTTATTTCTGACACATTTTGAAAAAAAATTGAAATCAACGCAGTGAAAGAGCTAAAATGCAACACTATTTTTACAGGTAAAATTAATGTAGGTAATATGATCTATACATATATTCTACTATCTGTTTCCAGTATTTTCTTTAAAGAGTTACTTGAACTGTGATATTACAATGAAGAGGGAAACAACAATATTGTGAAGATATCTACTCTAAGCATAATAAAACAGGTGTACCTTAATAAGTCTACCAGGAATGTTTTAGCTCTTAGCATCTTTTAAATGCTTCTGCTGAGAAACCATGTTTTCATAACAAGGTTGGTGAGTATTAAACCTGTGATAGTTCTTTCTGGGATTACTATAATTTACAAAAACAATAAAAACCTGCTAAAAACATTTATGTATTTTTAAATGTTGTAATCTAGGGATCCCACTGATATTTGTGGTGAAGGATTTGCCCAAGGCCACATAACCTTGCTTGTACATTGCCAGGACTGCAATCTGTTTTATGACAAAATAGATTCATTTATCTCCAAATAAATAAATTACTTTTGTGAACGTTTAGAAACATTTGCATAATTAGGCTGTAAGATCTTAGCAGTCTTTTTCATAATAATTAAACTAATCTAATCTTGGACAGGGTAAACAGACTTAGTAGGATGAGAGCAGCCTTCAGGCAAGGAACTTACCGCATTCTGCAGGAACTGTAAGGCTGATGATGTTTGTTAATTATGCAGAGTTTTTACTCCCCAGTAATAGCAGCGTTTGTATTGCCTGAAGCTCAGATAGCTACTCCCAAGCACATAAAATTAGACTCTGTTTTTTTGACATTCTCTTAAAAAAACAAAAAACAAAGAAGATACTTCAAAATGATTATATGCTTTCAACAAGGAGGGCATTAGCTTTCCAACTGACGGATCCTGGATCTGCATACAATTGGCCCATTCTTCAGTCATGTGATCTTGATTATCTTTAGATCTGGAGCCTTTTAGATTATACACAGATACAGAGAGCTGAGGCTTAATAAAAGAGCAGCAAAATGAATGACTATATTTCAGGTCTCAGAACTTCCTGGAACTCTAAATTTGGAAAAAAAAAAAAGGCACTTCAGTAAACAACCATTTTAGAGAAGGCTCATTTTACTTATAATTTAAAAAAGGGGGTATTTAAAAAACAAATCAAGTGAAAATAAATGTTTAAAAAAATTTTAGTCCCTTATCTAAATAGTCTTAGACAGCTTGGCCCATAGTGGTTTTAATGATGACTTTGCTGAAGGGAACCACTATTTGTCTTTCTGGTTATAACTAGTATATTTACCTTAAAAACACAAAGCTTATAAATGATCTATCATGCATAAATAAATTTCACCAAGTGAACTGACAAAACTTTTATGTAATGCTTATTATATCTCCCATTGCAAAAGAAAACTACTCCTGTACAGGTTTTCCAAAAGAAATCTAGTAATTGATGTTTTCAAAACCAAGTCTTAAGAACCTTAGTGAATTAAGAATTTATATAAGTGGAATATATGTTCATTGGGGCCAGAGGTGACATGGTAATATTTAATGCATTTGTTCATATGAAATGTTAAATAAATGTGGTTGCAATAATACTAATGAGATAGAAAATTATAGGCAGTAAGGGAAATGGCCACAGTAGAAGGAATCAGGGTGAAAACCACAACAAAAGCCAGGAGAAATAATTTTAATAGCTGACTGATAGGTTTAAGTCACAAGACCCCACCAGAATGACAAACTTGGGATGGGGAGGAGGAGATGGTTTTTTTCAAAGCCTATAACAAAAAAGTCAGAAGTTAAGTTTCACTTCCAGAGAGGAGGATTAAGACAGGTTAATTAACAATGTAAGACAGTCAGGAACTCCCTGATAGGATGATCAGCAGACAATGATATCTTCAAAGCCCCAGCCTTGAGCTAGCATAATCCTATCAAAACAGAGACATCCATTGTACTCTGAGGCAACTAGACAGTTTCTAGAAAACGCTTCCTCCAGACTAAATTCCTCCCCAGGTATACAAAACAATATGGATTAAAGGAGTAGTTCCTCACCTAACACGGGCACCCCAGTCAGGAGCCCTTCTCGTTTTGAAAGTTGTTACTTTCTGCTCTAATAAAACTATCCTCTGCTGTAAACTTGACCTCTCTGGTCTGTGTCTCAATTCTTCGGCTTCACAAGACTACGATCCCGGCACAAGAAATATTCTACATCACTAATCATCAGAAAAGTGACAGTATTATCTGCCCTTTTAATGTTCTCTCTTATTTCTGTCTGTAATCCATTCATTTATGTACAATATATTTTATTTTCACTTGTATTTAGATGGGCTTCTAGGATGATTATTCTTGAAATATTCAAACCTCACAGTGAATTTAATTAAGACATCACAAGATGCTATTTCCATGGGAAGAGATTTGTGATGTCATAAGCATGAGGCATATGAGACTGACAATCAGAAACTAGAAATTAAAGATGAAAAAAAAGTGTCATGAAAATTCTTGTTTGGAGAGGAGAGTAATAAAGATAAGGCAAAAGAAAGCAATTCATCAGTCTTGCTCAAAGAAGCTTTCCTTTAATGAAAGTGGAAAAAATGGTTTCTGCTCAATCTTTTATAGTTACATTTTTGATAACTTGGAAGTTCATTAAATATTTATTTAATATTTTGGGTTATACTCACAACATTTAGCCATGAAATATCATTTTAATTAAAATATTCTTCTATTATGTTTAAACTTTTAAAAATTTATGTCATATATTTCAAGAAATTTATATTTCCCCTTTGTCATTTTTAGAATTTATTTTTTGCTACTTTTAGAAATCACAAACATATCAGAGTGTGTGACCTCTAGTGTTTCTTTCTTTTAATTAAATTAGTATTTAGATAAAATTAAGACTAAAATTGCAACTAATCTTTTTCTAATACTTTTATTTTCTGTCTACAATTGCAACTTTTGTTATACCTTTAAAGACACTAATTTTATACCTTGTTTTAACAGCAGTAGCAGATGGCTTTCATTTAAAAAATTATTATATTTTTGCAGAAATTAGGATAACTGAGGCATAGAGAAATTAGTTTGTCTGCCTTTGTTACAGAGGAGAACTGGGAATGGGACCCAGATTTACTTAATGCCAAAGCCTGGGTTCCTGATTCACTGTCCTTGCTATTGATGGGGGCCTTAGTCATTTTCTTCTGAATTGCTTTACAACCTAATAGTTGGTTAAAATAATAGGTATCTCCAAACTTTTATCAATCTTATAGTTCTATTAGTAAAATGTTTTGCAGAGTGAAACATCTCTAACATGTGTATGTATACTTATTTTTAAACTAAGTGCATGTACTACTGTTACTATGATTAATAACACATACTTAATTTTAGGAAATTGAATTTTAAGAATACTTTAAACAAAAGGAGACACAAAACGAATTAATAACCCTTTTGCTCTCACTTTCTCCACCCCCTAAAATTCGGTACTTATAGATATGGGCTACTGAGTGTTGGGGAGATAATTTTCCCTGGATCTTCCATGATTTGCACATTGTATGAGCAGAGGAATTGACTGCCTTTTCAAGAACAGTTTTATAGTGAATCACCTTGGAAGATGGAGATAGTGTTTCTGGAGTAGAAGGCAGGTTTGTTGATGGCCAGTATAAGAAAGATAATGTGTACTTCCAGGCCAAAGTTCAAGCAGTTTTGGTTATTGTCTGTTATAAAAGATTGGGGATTCTTCAGCTGTGACACAAGCCTACTGAATATGCAACCTCTCCCTGGACTCAGAATTGCCCCAGGGGGTCTTGAGGAGCAATGGGAAACTGATGTGAATATGACTCTGTACCTTAAAAAATGAAGTCCTTTTTCTCTGAACCATGGAGCCTCGTGTCTATTGCCAGTATCTAGAAAATTTTGGTAGAACAAGTTTTTAGGTTGCAAGTAGGACAAAAATCTCACTCTTCACTGTTTCTGACATTGACCCAAGAACCAATAAAATTTTACATTGCTGATTAATTGGGCTTGGAGACTGACAGTTACAAGTTCACGGCAAATAACTAAACTTTGAAGTCCCCCAAGTGTGTGTACAAAATCCTTATTAAATAACACCAAAAGGCATTTAAATGAACATAGAAAATATCCTGGTGGGATATGAGACACAATATAAGTGCAAATCTGAAACTGAGTTCTTATTTGAAAGGTTGGTCTGCATTTATTTATTTACTTACTTATAGAAATTTTTATTCTAATTTGTTCTGAAATATGAGTTTTCTTTTAAATCAAATATCTTGAAATAAATCAGCCTTCAGTTTCATCATAAAAGCTGAAAAATTTCACAACAATTTAAAAGTGAAATTCTGAGTGACTTAACTTTATCATAAGAAAAAAAATCACTTTTCACAAATGCTGTTAAATATAGGCTCACAATCTCTCCCTCCAATTAGGACTTATTAGCCAGTATGTAAGGGTGACTATATACTTTTAAGGATTTAGCAATCTAGCTTGGTTTACTGAATTATAGTTTGATTTTTGTAGTTTACTTTTCTTCTTCTTCTTTGTTTCTCTCCCTCACTACCTGATTCAATTGCTCTGCTTTCCCCAGGCTACATGCATACCTCGTTATTCGAGTCAATCGGCAGAACACTAACTTGCAAGACACTGAGTCAGCCCTTAGCCATCTGGACACCAGCAACCAGGCTGCAATTTTGGACTGCAGTTTTCTGTCAGATGACATACGAATCACCCATAAGACCAGGTTTGAGATAACCATCACGGAACAAACCAGACCCCAGGAAGCGTTCTCCCAGACGAGTGGCATGACTAACCACCCCCTTTCCTATGTTCTGCTTCTTCTTGTGTACCTATGAAACCTTCTGACTGTTCTAGGAATGAGGAGATGGCCTGTGGACAGGAGTCCACAAACCTCCAGGAATGCCAGCATTCTGAATAAACCTGGTTTTCTTTCCACCAAACTTGTCTCTCAATTATGGGTTCACGAGCGTCATGCAGTGGATCTTAACCCGGCAACAGTATTACAGCATATATGTGATTATCAGAAATGAAATTCTAAAAAAAATAGGGGATTATAATTTTTATACAATAAAAATATAAGGGTTATGATATTTTGTCTTTATAATGCCATAATTTTATAATTTGCAAGGTAATTGACATACTTGGGGCAAAATTTATTTTTATGAATAATTAAAGTACATATATATTTCATGTCACATATAATTTAGAAGTTTTTGGCAAATTTCTTATTTATTCTGATAAATCACCATTGTTTACCCTGTAAAATGGCTGGTAAAGGCTTTTAGTACCTCTGCCACTTCCTATAATCTACCTGTGCTTGCATTATTAGTATTATTGTTGATCTTTATAATTCAACGTCCACTATGTGTGGGTATGTGTAGTCAAAATTAGCTCTTACAACTCGTAAGTCCACGTACTCTGGTGAAACACCCTGAATAATGGTGCAGTATGCTAAAGGAGTAAGCCTGCTCACCCCACATCAACCTGCTCTGGGAGTCCTGCTTGCCTTACACTCATTTATCACATTATGTAAAGATAAGTGCCCATTTGAAGTAGAAACTGATAGTGTCAGGGCCAATCCAAATATTAAATAACAGTAAGGTTTAATTTTTTTTTCTTTTCTTAGATAGCAGAGGGCCCTAGACAAAGGCTTTCCCAGACCACATGGTCACCAAGACTCCCGTGTTTAACATTTCCTAATTCCTACCTCACCAGGGAGCCAGTCAGAAACTAACACAATGACACATGTCCTAATAAGGAATCCTAGCTGCTAACCCAGAAACCTCAGGGTATATAGCTCTGAGTCCTGTCGGGATCCGGGCTCAGCCTCTGAATGTGAATCCACTGAGCTGGTGCTGGCATCAATAAACGTTGCTTCCCGAGTCTTGGTGTCCCATCTTTCTGTCTGAGTATGCCGCAACAATATTACTTCCTGTGACCCAAAGTATTATCTTTTATGCACTTGGGTTCTCCACCTTATTTGAAAACCACTAAAATGCAAGTGTACCAATCATTACCTGTCCTTTCTTTCTTTTCTTTACCACATTGAATATATTTGCAAAGCTCCTGAGTCCTTCTGAGACTCCAAGACTTACAAGATTGTCTTAACCATGAGAATATGAGAGGAGTCAAACTATCCCCACTCCTACACATCCCTACTCCCTTCCTTCAGTGTCTCTGCCATGGCTAAATTCTTTCTTGCCACTAAATCATATGTTTCTACCTCTCTAGTTCTACCTCCTATCAGATTCCCTCCCACTTCCAGCCCTGCAGTCATCCATCAATCAGCTTCTGCATTCTGATAATGCCATTTCTTCCCATTGCCCTCCAGTCCTAGAGATTGTAGTGACTTTTTGCTGTTGCTAATCTCTGGACTGCTTTTCAGCCTGTGTTAGCAATCCTTCATGTTAAAGTACTTCTTTATAAAATTTAGAGAGGTTTCTGTTTTCCCGACTGATCCTTGAGTGATAAACAAGGTATATTATTAATTAAAGGTTACTGCACATCTAGCAGGTCTGTTTATCTAACATGGTAAGCTCATGAAGATCAGCCGAGTTGAAGATGAAAAGGTTTAAGGATGTTGAAAGGAGCATATAAAACAAATTAGTCCCCACTCAGCTGACCAAATTTGCTTATATGCAAGAAGGCTTATGCAGTGATATCCATTAAGACAAGATTTCACCCTGACACCAAGCCAAGGAGGGTTTCTGAAATTTCTCCACTATTAAACCATAGTTCCCTAAGATTAAGTGATGCCAAGATTTCACTTCCATTTCCCTAACCTAAGAAACCTTAAACTGAGTGAAGTACCAACAGACTGGCCACTTCTGAAACAACATAAGCCACTAATATTTTTGTACAAAACACACTGACCATCTCATTTATCTGAATTATAGAAACCAGGAGTGAGGAAAACAAAATAATTGAGAAACTAGTCACCATAATATTCATGGATAAACCTTATAGCTGTTCCCTATTGTTTTAAAAGGTATTGCTGAGCATGTTATCAGAGGCTCCCATAGATGACTCTTTAAATGCAAACAAACAAACAACCCTATCTCAGTCAGATAACCATTGAACAGGATGGATGTCCTAAACATATCTCTGCTATTAATTCACCTCTGTTTCATTTCTAGGCATTTGGTCAGGGCAATAAGCTGTTTACAGGAGTGCAATGCATGTCTCTTATGATCTTCATTAGAATCAGTGTCAGGCAATGGCCTATCTAGTGTATAAGGGACAGCTTTACTTTGACATCACGGTAATGCTCTTTAGTACACTCATCCTGGCATTTTATTTGGGGCCTTCTCTGTGCAAGGCAGTGTCCCGTGTGCTGGAAATAGAACTGCTATAACACATGTGTTCTATTTTGTTCTCTTAAAAGGAACATTGTCCTACCAGTGTAAATTACCTTGCAATTTGTCTTGCTTTTGCATCGGCACTGCCTCTGAAGTTGCCAATATTTTTATTGTTTTGAAGGTACATCATTGTATCTTGTAGCAATCTGACAAAGCACTATGGCTTTATACACATTTCAGTATTGATTTTGATTCTAGAGTCTTTTTAGAGAGACTGGAGATATTTTCAAATTACTCCTAGCTTTTACCAATATAGAAATTATTTCTTCTATGGACAAAATGTTCCAAAAGAAACATTATTTTACTCAAATGTTTATTTTCTTAGAGACTATCCTAGCAAATTGGCAGTCTTGCCTAATGCTCTCTATTCCTTCTATAAAACATATTAACCAAAAACAAAACAAAACAAAAAACATATTAACCGATGACTACATTTTAATAGGTTATTTTAAGATGCACCTACATTTCTGCCCCTACTAATTGAGTGTCGGAGCCATATATGATAGTTTTCAAGCCTGTATATGTCTGTTGTGCTTGAATAATAATTTCAAAATATAATTAAACATTATATAAATTTGAAAAAAATATATAGCAAAACTCTTGCTGTTTCTATAAAACACTAATAGAGTGTCCTGCAAAGACTTCATAAACATGAATTGCTAAAAATTTTAATTTGGAATAAGATCTATTGAAGACAAGAATATTTTGTCCTGAGGAGGATATGGGGATTATAAAAATCTTGAAGGATTCTGTGCTCAGATTTCTTTACAAGCATTTTTAAATTCTTACTTTAAAAATGTTTTAAAGTTTTTTTAAAAAATATTCTTCTGATTGCAAATTTATACACTGAGGAAATACCTTAGTTATAAATCAAATCAGCAAATAAATATTATCTGTAACTTTTTAAAGCATAATAATGCTTTAAATAATAATGCTGCAAAAACACTTACGTAAGATATCATTTATATAAAATTCAAGTGTAATTACATCTGTTCCAACACCTGCCATCACTCTTCATGGAATCAGCCAATGAACTTTTTAGAAAGTCTTGGTGTTTGCAAGGTTTTTACATACCAGTTTACTAAAAGAAATGAAAGCTTTGGAAAAACAAATCCATGGATGGAGAATACTAATCAAAATGCACTTCTTGGCACTTTTCCTGTGGTCACCCAAGGGAAAATATGCCTGCCACTCCATAGCAAGCATAAAATTCATCCTGACTTTCAGGCAAAACACCAATGTAATTGACATGTACTACTAATCAGATGAGTATAGCACATGATAATATCTTTTCCTCTGTGACTAAGAGTGCTATGCTTCAGTGGTTATCACAGCATGCATGAGGCTACCACCCTCTTTCTATGCACATAGGTGTTCAAGTAATACATTCTGAAAACCAGCACGAAGCACTCTATCCATATGTGGTTAAATAATTGAAGCAATTGCCATGTGAGTTTGCTGGCCACCACATCTGTACATTTCTCCAGGCTGCACTCAGTACCAGATGTTCTACCAGATGATGGTCTATGATGCCACAAGGTATTTCTGATGATCCCAGTGGGGATGCGGGCCCCGTGTTAACTTCATCTTGCAGCATGGCTGTGAGAACCAAGAGGAGACAGGATGGTGACCGAAAAGAGGCTCCCCTGAAGAGCTCCATGCATTCTTACCACGTTGATAGATACACAGGAAGTAGAAATAAGTGCACCTTCCCCCATGACCATAGCAGTTGCCAGATATAATAAAGTTCTCTAATATCATAGCATTCTGAAAATTTTTTATAATTGAACTGCCCATTATCTTATCCATTGGTGAATATTGTAAAAATTTAGCTTAAGCATATTACTTAAGTGCTCTTAATTTTATAATGAATATTTGATTTATTGCAGATGGTCACTGTACTTTTCACTCAGAATACACTCCTATAATTTTATTAAATTCTTATGTCTATATGTTTTTAAAGTAAATATGTGACCTACCCATAGAAATCATTCCAAGTAACTTCTTTTTGTAAAATAGTTTCTTTTAATCATTCATTTTATAAATATTTATTAAGTAGTCCCATGTATCAGACACTATTCTAGGCCTTGAGGCTATAGCAATAAATAAAACACATAAAAATCTCTGTTATCATACAGTTAAAATTATAGCAAGGAAGTATGTATTCTCCTGGCAGAGCTTATATTCTATTGAGGAAATGCATTTTAATGATCTATTATAAAATTAACACCTATGTATTATAGAAGAGTACTAAGAAAGTGAGATATGACTGAGGAGGGTGACAAGGGGTCCGCCCTGCACAGGAGGATGACCTGGCTTTTCAAGACAATGGCTTCAGAAGCAAACATGAGGTTGGCAGCCATGTTGCTGGCCTCTTGGGTTACTGTAAGTGCTGAAGGAAAGGCACAGCTGCCCTCATCATGGAGATAGCCTCTGCTCTGGTACTTCCTTAAGGAGTCAGTTTCCAGAGGGACCAGCATCGCAGGCCAGACACACATGTGGGCAATGGTATCTCAAGGATGCGCAGCCCCAGCCTGGGATGACTAGTGAGTGACGTGCCCCTGACAACCTCCTCAGTCCATAGTTAGAGCCAGGAATTCCCTCTCCCTAGAGCTCAAGTGACATTGATTAAACTGACTTAGATGTTGAGTAAACATTCCAGTTCTCTCCTTGTCCAACTCTGGTAAGTTTCCTGGCTCCAGTTCCTCTGTGCCCAGGATGAACTTTGCCCTCTAATCTCAGAATAGGGAGGCCCCTGGATGGCCAGAGGCCTTCAAGTCTTGCCTTGCTTGCAGTAAGTATCCAGGAACAGCAGGAATGGCTAGGGGGCAGTAGTGAGCTGGGCTTGACATTCCTCAGTGTCTGGGATGCAAGGCATGTCCCAGGCTAGCTTGTTGGCAGTGAGAGTTCAGTGATGGACTCTAGCAGGCCCTGCTGTGGTTCTCTTGAAGGTAAGCCATGAGACTGTTTGAATGCTCCTTGAGGTTATAGACTGTAAGGTTTGATTAGTTGAGAGAAGCCCATGGCTGGGAAGTGGTTCTCTACATAGGAGAGAAGTTTCAAAGGGTGCTTGGCAGAGAATGGGTTAATGATTGGTGAAATAAGTCACATGGTTTTAGGGTTGAGATGCAGAAGAGTCTCAATAGCTCAACCATAACTATATCATGCAGCACGTGCAAAGGACCCCATTCCTAAGCCAGAGGAGCTCATTATTCCCAGTTCCTTCAAACTTTGCAGTCCTCACCCTTAAATACAAGTCGTGTGGAACAGAGGACTTCCTAACACCTTTCTCCTTTGGATTCCCTCTTTTCTGAAGCGTTATTTATTATCTGTTACTGAGAACGTGTGGCATAAGGAAAGGGATTCAGAGGAATCGGGGCTGCTTCCACCTGTGACAGACCCTGGAGCCATGGACTGTCTGATGCCCAGGACCAGGAAGTTGAGATATCTCTGTATTGCCCATCTGTGGAGCAGAGTAGCAAGCTGGGGAGAGTGGGAACCTGCTCTGGGCTTGTAATTTGCGGATGCAAGCAATCTAAAGCTTAGTCAACAGTTACCAGACCAAGGTCATGGTGGAACTCCCCTGGGCTAGCAAGGAGTTACTGTACCCTCTTCCTTGGTCTCCTCCATTAGACGGGAAAGTTCTAATACTTTCTGGAACTCTAGTTTTACACTGGTGAAAAAATATAAAGATCTTAATACTTATGGAGCAATAATAACATAGAATCAAGGATTTGGGGAATCCTTCTTGACTTTCTTCTCTGTATATTTTTCATTGTTTAAATCTTAATAAAATACAATTTCACAGTCTGCTTTTTTTGTTTTATCACATAACATTTCCCCATGTTACTATAAGCATTCCATATTCAATATTTTAATAATTGTGTTATATTCTGTGTATCAAAATTTACTTAACTAATTCACCCATTTTTGGAAATTTAAATTGTTTCCAATTTTTTCTACTGTGGGTGATATTGCAATAAACATTTTTGTATTTCAGATATGTCCAAGATATCATGGATATGTCCAAGGTATCACCAGAAGTGAATTAATACTATATGAAGCAGTCTCCCAAAAATAGCATGTGATAATTTCTTTTTCAAAGATTCTTTCAAACTCTAGATATTATTATAGAATAACTATGCCAAGTATTAAAATTAAAAAGTATCTTATTTCAGCGTATATTTATTTGATTGCTAGTGAGGGCAAACTGTTCCAGAATTTCATTAGAAATTTATACTTCCTGTTTTGTTAATTAAGCTGTCTATTCAAGCTAGTTAAGAGGATGGACTCTGAGCCAAAACAGCCTGGATTTGCATCTTGGTTGTTCTACTTACTACTCTTATAACCTAAGTCTCCTCATCTGCAAAATGGGATGATGATAATATTAATAATAATACAACTGTTACTTCATAGAACTGTTGTGAATATTAAATGGGTTAACATCTGCAAAGTGCTTAGAACAGTCTGAGACACAGAGTCAGGTTTTGCTTTGTTTTGTTTGCAATTATTATTGTTATAGTGTTATTTTCTGACTCTTAAATGGTTTCCTCTTTATCTTTGAAACCTATCATTGGTTTATTTATTTATTTGCTTCATTTTTTTCTTTATGCTACTGGAAATACAACTCCCTTTTATCACTACCTAAAAACACTTGCCTTTCCAATCTGTGACTCTGGTTCTGATCTCTCCCTTGAGCTCAAGATACATTTTTCTCTCCTCATTACATCCCCAGTGAAGATCCCACAGGCACATTTGGCCAACATAGCCCAAAATGAGTTCAATCTCTCACATAAATCTCCCATGTTCTCTTCTGTTGGTAACCTACCTATCGATCGAGGACACAGGCAAGAGCTTAGTGAAGGGATCAGAACATGCTATCCCATAATATGCCACAATGACATAAGAATGATTTTGAGCTGAACACAATTGAGAAATAGCAGGCATAGGAAGAATTTTCTGCCCTCCCCCTTTCAGCCTAGAAGCAAGGCATAAATTTTCTTTTGTAAAGTAAATTCTTATTTTTAAAGTAAATTTCCATTTGTAAAGATGCCCTCCCTCCCTCCCCCATATCGGGAAGAGAATGATTTTTAATTATGGACTCTTAATCCTTGAAGTCAATTCATATGACCTGAGAAAGATGTTTTTATGGTTAATCTTACTAAACAACCTTGGCTATCATACATTTTCTAGTCACCTTCCCATAATTTAGCCCCCTAGAAACCCAACTCCCTCTATCCTCTGTAATCACTTCATAATTTATTGCCCTTTGTTAAAATGGTATATAAGCCCATGGGTCTAATTGCCTCTTTGAGTTTTCACTTCTTTTCTGTGGAACTCCTGTACACATACAATTAAAAATAAAATTTGTATACCTTTTCTCCCATTGACCTGTGTTTTGTAAGTTTAATTTGCAGGCTTTAGAGACAGAATTTAAGAAATCAGGGGAAAAGTTTTACTTCCCCTACACTGGGAGGAATCCTAGATTTCTCTCCCTACTTTCTCCAACCAATAAATTATTAATTTCTTAATTTTACATGTTTATTTTTCTGCCCCGTTCCCTAGATTCCTATTAGTATGGTTTTGTCTATACTTCTTACTCCTCTGTAATCCTGGACATTGTTCCCATTGTCTAATACCTAAATGAGGCCCAAGCTCAGCTCTTTTAACCTGTTGTACAAACCACGCAGCTCTGTCACTGCCGGTGTGTTCTTCTCTAGTCTCATCTGCAGCTTCTTCCTTCCTTGAATTTGCTCTCCATTAATTCCAAATTATTTTTACTTCACCAGTGAACAGCTCCTGCTCTTCCCTCAGTTTGATGTGTTTTTATCCAGTCCCACCCCCACCTTTCTTGCCTGTGTAACCCTTAATTATCTTTTAAGATATAGCTACAATGCCGTCTCCTCTAAGAGACCTTCCCTTAATCCCCAAATTATGTCAATGATCTTTGCTATGACTTTTATCATAAACTGTGCACATCCCTCTCAGGAGCCTACTACACTGTATTACATTTTTCTGTTTATGTGCCAGCCATTTATAAAAGATTGTGAGTTCCTCAAATTCAAGGACTATGTCGGGTTCATCTTTTTATCCCCAGTACCTACCACAGTGCCTATTTGATAGTAGTTTTCAGACATTTGTTAAGTTGAAAAACGAAAACAGTCATATAAAGAAGACATTAAATATAAAAGATGCTTGGGATCAGGTTTGTACTCA
This sequence comes from Hipposideros armiger, assembly GCF_001890085.2. Lineage (NCBI taxonomy): Eukaryota > Metazoa > Chordata > Mammalia > Chiroptera > Hipposideridae > Hipposideros > Hipposideros armiger. The sequence continues at coordinate 428,646 of NW_017731777.1, forward strand.
CAGGATGTCATAATTGGAAGATGCATGAGCATCCAGAAACTGTTCATTATGTTTGTAAAGCAAAATGTTGCTGGTGAATGTAACAAATACTGTTGGTTGTCTTTTCAGCATCAAGTTTCCTTTTCTTCCTCCCTAATCAGGGCTCCATTCCTCATCTTTTCATCCCCATACATGGGTGGTCATTAGCTATATTAATCCATCTCATATGCCAATGATTGATTCAGGAATGTTCACAAGGCTCATTTGGGACCATTAAGATTGGAGAAGAGAGGTTTTCTGCATTATTCAGGGTGGTTTCAAGAGCTCTATCTATCCCTCTGCATGTTGTCATGGGTAGATGCAAGGCTGTTCTTTCTGTTACAGCCATCTTATTCTGTTATATCAGCCTAGGGATAAAGTTAATACACAGAGGAAAGGTCAACATTGAGGATCCTGAGGAAACTGAATTGAAATTGCATCCTACCTTTGTACTTCCAGGCATACAATTTTATGCTTCATTCCTTAAACCAATTACAGGTATATTTTTTGATATTTGTAGTTGAAAATTTCATAATTACTTGCATTAAGTAAGCATGAAATCACCATGAGAAAAGACTCATCCACACCTTTGGTGGTGGAGGTCCTTGAAAGAGGGAGGAGTCCAAACCCCAGACTGGGACCCCCAGTCCAGGGGTCCTATGCTGGGAATAGGAGTTCCCACAACACCTGGCAGTGAAAATCAGTGAGGACTCTCTGCCCATCTGGGTGCAAAGGGAGGCAGCTGGAAACCTAGACTCCCTCCAAAAGGGCCTGCACACCGACTCACTGGCTTGCAAACACTCACCTGGTCTTCAGTGGAGGGGCGGCAACTTGAATGGTGCCAGAGACATGAGCGAAAAGACTGAGTTGTGTGGCTGCAGAGTGAGGGCTGGAGGGATAGAAGCCATTATGTTTGTGTGGAGCCTGCCTCAAATGTAGCCTACAGGAGGGCACCATCTTTTCTATGTTGAACCCTCTCCCAAAGGGTCAAATTTGAGACCCTACTGGTCTGGTAAAATGTGCATGTGTGCACCATCTTGGTGACACCCTACCCTACTCAGATAGTGCTGCATTGTCTGGGGTGTTCTCGGCTACTGAGTAACCAGCCCCACCCCACAAGATGTGGAAGCCTTTTATAGCAGCAGACATTCTGCATCAGCCTGGAGAACTTTTGGTAGTGAACAGTGAGTCACAACCTGTGTCACAGATTCTTCTGGGCAGATCTTGGGGACCTGTGGGCCTGAGGCGAGCAGTAGGTCATCCCAGTGTTCTCAGGGCATTTTTGTGAAGTGGTCATGGGCTCAGCACTGGTGCAAGAACTTAAACTACATTAATTTTGTGCAAACTACTACCCATATCCCATGGATCCTTGGAATCCCACCCCACCCAGCTAATGTTGATCTCCACAGGCACTCTCAAAACTGGGTCAACCAGTCTACAAGTAAGAAGTCTCTTTCAACAGCTGAGCCTTACAGGCAGCTGGCAGGTGGCAATAAGCCTAGAGGGCCCTGGGCCTTTTGCTAAACTGCAGGGGGCCAAATACTGGTAGCAGCCGTCTTCAGTTCACAGTGAGGACACCACTCATGCCTCCAGGTCCATCACAGGCAACAGCCAGTTACATATAGATTTGTGGCTCCTACCAGGTAGCCCCAGGCTGGTCACTGGCAAGGCTGAACATGCCAGAAACAACACACCCAGAGGCCAGCTTCAGACCACATCAGAGCACTACCTGGTTAGCCCCACAAGCAGCACACCCAGAGTGGGTTCTCAATAAGTATAAGAGCCCATGAATCCTTCTCTGAGGGGTCAGCCCCCAGACAGCAGCTCATACACTGTGGGCATAACCAGTACTCACAGTTAGTCAGCCTGGTAGGCAATCCCACCCACTGACATGCCATAACAGTCAAGTCTCAACTACAACAGAACACACACAACACACTCAGGGGACACTCCATGCAAAGGAGATCAGGGAGACTGCACCATTGGACGACAGAGGACACATACTATATAAGGCTACCCAGCATAGACTAAGACACATAGGAAATCTACCTAACACATAAATGCAAACACAGAAAGGCAGCTAAAATGAGGAAACAAAGAGACATTTACCAAATAAAAGGAGAACCCTCCAGAAATAGAACTAAATGAAATGAAGGCAACCCACCAACAGAGTTTAAAACACTGGTTATAAGAATGCGTAAAAAACTATGTGAGAATTTCAACAAAAGGATAGTAAGCATAAAAAAGGATATAGAAACTGTAAAAAAGACCCAGACAAAAATAAAGAATACAATAACTGAAGTGAAGAATACCCTAGAAGAAATCAACAGCAGAGTAGATGAAGCAGAGGATCAAATCAGCAATTTAGAAGACAAGGCAGCATAAAACACCCAATTGGAACAACAAAAAGAAAAGAGAATACAAAGAAATGAAGATAGTTTAAGGAAATTGTGGGACAAAATCAAGCATAACAACATTTGCATCATAGGACTACCAGAAGGAGAAGAGAGGGAACAGGGGATTGAGAACCTATTTGAAGAAACGCCTGAAAACTTTCCTAAGGTAGTGAAGGAAATGAACATACAAGCCCAGGAAGTGCAAATAGTCCCAAACAAGATGAACCAAAACAGTCTCACACCAAGATATATCATAATTAAAATGGCAAAGGTTAAACACAAAAAGAGAATTCTAAAAGCAGCAAGAGAAAGACAACTAGTAACTTACAAGGGAGATCCTATAAGACTGTCAGCTGATTTCTCAACAGAAATTTTGCAGGCCAGAAGGGAGTGGCAGAAAATATTCAAAGTAATGAAAAACAAGGGCCTACAACCAAGACTACTCTATCCAGCAAGGCTATCATTTAAAATTAAAGGAGAGGATGGATTTTGGAAATGGTGACAGTAAGGAAGACTTCCTGAGTTCTCCCTTGGAAATTACTGCAAATTGAACAGCTATATCTCATCAGAGGAACCTTTGCTCATCACACAGAACAGCTAAGAGACACGCACGATGATTGCTTGAAGGTGGACAAACCGGGCAAGTGGGGGAAGAGGGAAGCGAGATGCATGGAGACTCAGGTTGCACCCATGGCTACAGAGACGCGGGGCCCCAGGAAGCAGATCGGAGAGCATTGCAGTGGCAAGGCGGGCTCACTCCTTGTGCCCCCATGGTCCCACTTGGAGTGCAGCAAGAGCACGGCTGGAGCGTCTGAGGCAGAAGGCTCAGCTCAAAACTGTGGTGAAACAGTTTTTTGGAGTTTTTTCTTTCTCTTCTTTTTCTCGGACAGAAAGCAAAAAACAACTGCATAAACAGGAACCCACACTCACTCTCCCTCAGAAACCCTAGTCCCACCATCCCAGAGTCTTACGCTGATCCCTGAGTGGAGGAATAGTGTCAGATTACAGAGGTGTTCTTACTCCCAGGGGGTTGAGGAACTCCATTTGAAGAGGCTGCAGAGTGTGAGTCTGCCTACCCTGCTCCACCTTTCCTGCATGGCGCTTCAGCTGCTGAGTCACTCGCAGGGCCCCAACAGGGGGTGTTTTGCAGTTCAGATTTCTCATACTCCCCCACAGCCTCCCGCGGAAAGAGTGCCCTAAGATGCACATCGAGCCTTCTGACTGCACAGCTCTCAGAGTACCTCTATGCAGACGAGAGCAAAAATGGCATTGACTTTGTAAAAACCACCAACCACACCTCTTAGCCCCACTCATCTAGACCTGCATCACCAGGGTCACTCTAGGTGCCAGATGGCTGGCTCTGTCCCCACAAGATACAGAGGAGTTTTTGTACAGCAGAGGACAACCTGGAGGTAGCTTGGTGGACTTTAGCTAAGACTGGCACTGGTTTGTTTGGTATTTTTTGGCATTTTATGGTGTTTTTGTTTGTTTGTTTGTTTGTTTGTTTTTTTGGGAGTTTTGGGGGGTTTTTTGCTTGCTTGTTTTGGTTGTTTTTGTTTTTTCTATTTCATTATTATCATTTTTAGTATATATATATATATATATATATATATATATATATATATATATATATATGTGTGTGTGTGTGTGTGTGTGCAGACATATATTTTTTTCCTTTCTTTTCTCCCTCCCTCTCTCTCTCCCCTCTTTTCTTTTTTCTTTTCCCTGTTCTACTTTTCCAGCTTCTTTCCATTTTTCCGCAATTTTTTTTGGGGGGGGGGTGGGTGTTGCTATTACATGTCTCGTGTTTATTTTGATTTCGTTTTTATTTTTGTATGTTTGCTATTTCTGTGCATGTTGACTGTTGGTTGTTGATTGTTTTTACATGTGAGAGTATCTGATTTCTTTTGATGGCTGCTGTGGTTGTGCTTGTTGATCTGTTTTGCTCTAAAATCGCTCTGCAGCAGGGCCCAGCTAAAGAGGCACAAGATCATCACACCCAGAGGCCAACTTCAGACCAAACCAGAGCATTACTGGGTTTGACATACAAGAGTCACACCCAAAGGGAAATCTCTACAGGCACAAGAGCCCATAGGGGACAAGCCTCATCTGAGGGGTCAACCCTCACATAGCAGCTCATACACTGTGTACATAGCCAATGTCCACAGCTAACCAGCCTGGGAGCAATCCCACCTTCTGACAAGCCAAAAGCAATCAAAGTTCAATTTCAATAGGAGAAGACACCCAAGGAAAACCTCTGGTACACATGCACAGGACAATGGGGAGACTGAGCAATTCAAATATAAAGGACACACACCACATAAGTCTACCCAGAAAAGACTGAGAGACCTAAGGTACCTACCTAATACATTGAAGCAAGCACAAAGAGTAAGCAAGAATGGGGAAACAAAGAAACACATCCCAAATAAAAGAACAGAAGAAACCTCCTGAATCAGTGGAATTAGATGAAATAGAGGCAACCAACAACCTATTGCAGACAGAGTTCAGAACACTGATGATTAGAATGTTCAAGGAAATTAGTGAGAATATAAAGAAGGATAGAGAAATCAAAGAAAACAACCACCTAGAACTAAAGAAATTACTGAAATAAATAACAAACTCGAAGGAATTACCAGCAGATTAGATGAAGCAGAGGATCGAATCAGTGACTTAGAAGACAAGATAGCAGAGATCACCCAAGTGGAACAACAAAAAGAAAAAAACAATAAAAAACATTGAAAATAGTTTAAGAGAGCTGGGTGATAACATCAAGCACAACAACATGTGCATCATAGGGATACCAGAAGGAGAAGAGAGGGAACAAGGAATCGAGAACATATTAAAGTAATAATGACTGAAAACTTCCCTAACCTGGTGAAAGAAATCAACATATAAGCCCAGGAAGTGCAGAGAGTTCCAACCAAGATGAACCCAAACAGGCCCACACCAAGACACATTATAGTGAAATGGCAAGGGTTAAAGACAAAGACAGAATCCTAAAAGCAGCAAGGGACAGGCAGCAAGTGACTTACAAGAGCACCCCCATAAGAATATCATCTGACTTTTCTACATAAACTCTGCAGGCCAGAAGGGAGTGGCAGGAGGGCTTCAAAGTGATGAAAAACGGAGGCCTACAACCTAGATTGCTTTATCCAGCAAGGCTATCATTTAATATTGAAAGAGAGATAAAGAGCTTCCCAGAAAAGAATAAGCTAAAGGAATTCATTACCACCCAGCTAGCATTGCAGGAAATGTTAAAAGGGCTTCTTTAAACAGAAGAAAGAGAAAAGCAACCTAACTAATGAAGACCAGGAACACATATAACAAAAATGACAATAACTACACACCTGTCAATAATCACACTAAATGTAAATGTATTGAATTCTCCAATCAAAAGACATAGGGTGGCAGAAGGGGTAAGAAAGCAAGACCCTTGCATATGTTGTATACAAGAGACTCACCTCAGATCAAAAGACACATACAGGGGCCGGCCGAGTGGCACATTGGTTAGGAGCTGGCTTGGGACGCCAGAGGGCCCTGTTTCGGATCCCACATATGAGGGCCAGTGACACTGGCCTCCACAGCAAAGATGCTGAACAACAGCTCAACCTGAAGCTGGGTTGCTTTGAGTCTCCGGCGA
>NW_017731777.1:434807-437418 GCF_001890085.2 Hipposideros armiger
CGTCCTCCACAACTAGACTGAAGAACAAAAGGACAGCAACTTGTCTGTTCCCCTTCCCCCAATTCCCCAGCACTGTTCCCATCCCCCAATTCACCAATAATAAAAAAAAAAATCTTAAAAAAAAAAGACACATACAGGCTTAAAGTAAAGGGAAGGGTAAAATATTTCAGGCAAATGGAACTGAGAAAAAAGCTGGAATAGCGATACTTATAGCAGATAAAATAAACTTTAAATTGAACAATATAAAAAAGGACAAAGAAGGGCACTTGTAATAATAAAGGGAATGATCCAACAAGAGGATATAACCCTAGTAAACATCTGTGCACCTAACATAGGAGCCCCTAAATATATAAAACAGATATTGACAGACATAAAGATGGAGATCAACAGTAACACTATCATAGTAGGGGACTTCAATACCCTGCTGTCACCAATGGACAGATCCTGCAGACAGAAAATCAATGTAGAAGCAGTGGCTTTAAATGACATATTAGACCAGCTGGATTTAACTGATATTTTCAGATCATTTTACCCCAAAGCTACAGAATATACATTCTTCTCAAGTGAACATGAAACAATTTCCAAGATAGACTACTTGTTAGGCCACAAAACAAATCTCAATAAATTTAAGAAAATTGAAATTATATCAAGTAAGTTCTCTGACCACAGTGCTATAAAATTAGAAATCAACTACAAGAAAAGAAAACTGAAAAACACACAAATTCATGGAGGCTGAATAACATGCTACTAAATAGCGAGTGGGTCAAACTGAGATCAAGGAAGAAATCAAAAGATACTTCAGGACAAAAGAAAATGAAAATACCACGACCCAACATTTTTGGGATACAATGAAAGCAGTCCTAAGAGGGAAGTGCATAGTAATGCAGGCCTACCTAAAGAGGCAAGAAAAATCTCAAATCAACATGTTATCCTTACACCTCAGGGAACTGGAAAAAGAGCAGCAAAATAAGCCCAAAGGGAACACAATGAAGGAGGTAATAAAGACCAGAGAGGAAATAAACAAAATAGAGACCACAAAAACAATACAAAAGATCAACGAAACCAAGACCTGTGTTTTATGAAGATAAACAAAATTGACAAACCTCTAGCCAGACTCATAAAAAAAAAAAGAGAGAGGACCCAAATTAGTAAAATCAGGAATGAAAGTGGTGAAGTGACAACAGACAGACACCACAGAAATACAAACAAATTTAAGAAAACACTATGAGCAATTATATACCAACAAATTTGACAATCTGGAAGAAATGGATAATTTCCTAGAAGCATACAACCTTCCAATGCTAACTCAAGAAGAAACAAAAAATCTGAATAGACTGATTACTACCAAGGAAATTGAATCAGTAATCAACAAGCTCCCAACAAGCAAAAGCCCTGGACCAGATGGCTTCAGAAGTGAATTTTACCAAACATTCAAAGAAAATTATCACCTATTCTTCTCAAACTATTCCAAAAAATCCATAAGGAGGGAAGGAACTCTTTCTATGAAGTCACAAGCACCCTAATTACAAAACCAGACAAAGAAGGTACAAAAAAGGAAAACTACAGACCAATATACTTGATGAACATAGATACAAAAACCCTCAACAAAATATTAGCAAACAGAATTCAGCAATACATTAAGATCCTACACCATGATCAAGTGGGTTTCATCCCTAGTTTGCAAGGTTTGTTCAATATCCGCAAATCAATTAATGTGATACACCACATCAACAAAATGAAAAATAAAAATCATATGATCATATCAATAGATGCAGAAAAAGCATATGACAAAATACAGCAGCCATTTATGATAAAAACTCTTAGCAACGTGGGAATAGAGGGATCATATCTCAACATAATAAAGGCCATATATGATAAACCCACAGCTAACATCATACTCAGTGGGGAAAAGCTAAAACCATTCCCTTTAAAATCAGGAGCAAGACAAGGCTGTCCATTTTCTCCACTTTTATTCAGCATAGTTCTGGAAATTCTAGCCACAGCAATCAGACAAGAAAAAGAAATAAAAGGTATCCAAATCGGTAAAGAAGAAGTAAAATTGTCATTATATGCAGATGCTTTACATAGACATGATGCTTTACATAGAGAACCCCAAAAACTCCACCAAAAATCTATGGGAACTGATAAATGGATTCAGTAAAGTAGCAGGATACAAAATCAATATTCAGAATTCAGTTGCATTTGTATATACCAATAATAAACTATCAGAAGGAGAAATTAAGGAAACAGTTTGAGGGCCGGCTGAGTGGCGCGATGGTTAAGAACTGGCTTGGGATGCCAGAGGGCCCCGGTTCGGATCCCACATATGAGGGCCAGTGACACTACTCTCCACAGCTAAGATGCTGAACAACAGCTCAGTCTGGAGCTGGGCTGCTGTGAGTTGCCGGCGATGGCATAGGCTGCAGCCCCTGTGGCAGTGGGTTGCCATGGCTACTGTATGTAGCCAGCAGCCAGCGTGAGCCGCCAGTAGCAAGCGTGAGCCGACGTCCAGAAGTCGCTGACTGATCTGCCTCGCCTGGGAAGAGCGCAATGATGGTGCCAACTTGGGCCAGTGAAGCAACGTCCTCCACAACTAGACTGAAGAACAAAA
>NW_017731777.1:440608-449585 GCF_001890085.2 Hipposideros armiger
ACACACACACACACACACACACCAGGGGTGCAAAAAAATATGTATACAAGTGGACATTTTGGTCAACGTTGCTCAAGCAGCAGTTTGCCATAATCAAAGGTGTCAGGGTGCTGATGGTAACCACTTTGAGCACCTCTTGTAATTGCAGAAGTCAAACATGACTTTATTTTATCTTTTGTTATCGGTATATATTGAGTGTTACAATTTTGGCACTCTCTCTATATAAAATATATGTATATACATATGTATTCTTTATTTATATGAAATATATTTCATACAACTTACATTAAAATGTATAAATCATTATCAGTAGTGCAGTCAGAGAAAGACTGTGTTTAAGAGTCATCTTATTCATGTAAATGTACACAGCTAATTCTAATGTTAATAAGACCCTTATGTGTTTGTCCGAGAGCAGAATTTGGCCCACTGTATATGCCACTCACTGTCTTTATTTACATTATAAATTACCAATTTTATTATGTCTGCATCCATACCATTTCCATTATAGTCTATTATTTTAATATGATGTGTTAAAATTGAGTTAGCAATTAAAACTACAACATTATTCATGCAACCTAAAGTGTTTGACCTCAATTTTTAGAAACAGGGGGATTTGTAATTGACTAAATTTCTATCTATAATTGTATGGATTCCTTTAATTGTACATGATATTTTCTTGGTGTTGATGTGGTCAGAAATTCTGCTTTAATTCTATTCATTTCTCATGAGGGGAACTAAGTTATATTTAGGACATCATTTGGTTTTTTTGTTTAAATTATCAGTTTTGAAGATGCTTGCCCAATAGAGTTTCTGTACTTCATTTAAATTCAATTATCTCCAATGTGTATTCTTAATTTGTTATTTTAAGTAACTATTTATAATTTCTATCACATATTCATCAAAAAAGTAATGTTTTTCATTACCCTCAAGTTAGTTTATATACATATAACAGAGGGCACACAAAAAATGTATACACATTTAAAGAAAGGAAAAAAAACTGTATTAAAATTGTAATACTCAATATATACCGATAGCAAAAGATAAACACAAGTCATGTGTATACATTTTTTGTCACCCCCAGTATACTGGAAGCTCTTCTAGGCAAGAACCATACTTTCTATGTCATTGCATTTCTTGTAGTGTCAGTCAATNTAGGCTTTAAAGTGAAGATTATAAAAATGGACAAAGTAGGACATTACATAATAATAAAGAGATCAATCCAACAAGAGGACATAACCCTAGTAAACATTTATGCAGCTAATATAAGAATAACTTAATATATAGAGCAAATATTGACAAACATAAAGGCAGAGATCAACAGTAACACAACCATAATAGGGAACTTTAACACCCACTGACACCAATGGACAGATCTTCCAGAAAGAAATTCAACATGGAAACAGAGACCTTAAATGACATACTAGATCAGATGGATTTAATTGATATTTGTAGAGCATTTCATCTCACAGCAGCAGAATATACATTTTTTTCAAGTGCACATAAAACATTTCCCAAGATAGATCACATGTTAGGTAACAAAACAAGTCTCAGTAAACGTAAGAAGATTGAAATCATATCAAGCGTCTTCTCTGACCACAATGGTATGAAACTAGAAATCAATTACAAGAAAAAAAATGAAAAAAGACACAAACACATGGAGGCTAAATAACATGCTACTAAATAATGAATGGGTCAACAATGAAATCAAGAAAGAAATCAAAAGGTGCCTTGAGACAAATGAAAATGAAAACACAATGACCCAAAATCTATGGGACACAGTCAAAGTAGTTTTAAGAAGAAAATTCATAGCAATGCAAGCCTATTTCAAGAAACAAGAAAAATCCCAAATGAACAGTCTAACTTTACACCTAAGGAAACTGGAAAAAAAACAAAAGAGCAAACAAAACCCAAAGTGAGCACAAAGAAGGAAATAATAAAGATCAGAGTGGAAATAAACAAAATAGAGGTTTAAAAAATACAAAAGATCAATGAAATCAAGAGCTGGGTTTTTGAAAAAGAAACAAAATTGACAAACCTTTAACCAGACTTATCAAGAGAAAAAGGTTGAGAACCCAAATAAATAATATCAGAAATGAAAGAGGAGAAGTAACAAAAGACATAAAGAAATACAAACAATTAAAAAAAATACTATGAGAAACTGTACAACAACAATTGGACAATATGGAAGAAATTGATAAACTCCTAGAAATATTCAGTATTTTAAGGCTGTATTAAGAAGAAATAGAAAATATTAACAGGCCTATTACTATCAACAAAATTGAATCAGTAATTAACAAGCTCCCAACAAACAAAAGTCCTGGACCAGATGGCTTCACAGGTGAATTTTACCAAACATTCAAAAAGAACTAACACTTATTCTTCTCAAACTACTACAAAAATTCCAAGAAGATGGAAGGCTCCCAAGCTCATTTTATGAGGCCACTGTTATTACCCTGATTCCAAAACCAGACAAAGATATTACAAATAATGAAAACTATAGGTCAATATCCCTAATAAACATAGATGCAAAAACCCTCAACAAAATATTAGCAAACCAAATTTAGCTATACATTAAAAAGATTGCTGGTATGCACTAGCTGCAAATCAATTAATGTGATACAACAAATAATAAATAAAATGAAAATCAAAAATCATATGGCCATATCAGTAGATGCGGAAAAAGCATTTGACAAAATTCAGCATCCATTTATGATATAAACTCTCAGAAAAGTGGGAACAGAAGGAACATAATAAAGGTCATATATGACAAACCCACTACTAATATGATACTCAATGGGTACTCAAAGGGAAAAGCTAGAACCTCTCTCCTATGATCAGGAACAAGACCAGGATGCCACTTTCACTATTTTTATTCACCACAGTATGGGAAGTTTTAGCCACAACAATCAGACAAGAAAAAGAAATAAGAGTCATCCAAATGGGAAAGGAAGAGGTAAAACTGTCATTATTTGCAGATGACATGATACTGAGAACATCAGAGATTCCATGAAGAAATTATTAGAATTGATAAATGAATTTAGTAAGGTAACAGAATACAAAATTAATATTCAGAAATCAGCTGCATTTTTATACTCCAATAATGAAAAGCCAGTAAGAGAAATTAAGAAAACAATCCCATTTACAACTGCACAAAAAAACAAAACAAAACAAAAAAACCAACTTAGAAATAAATGTAACCAAGGAAGTAAAAGACCCTGTACTCTGAAAATTATGTGACATTGAAGACAGAAATGAAAGAAGATACCAATAAATGGAAACATATACTATGCTCATGGATAGGAAGAATTAATATAGTTAAAATGTCCATACTACCCAAAGCAGTCTATAGAGTCAATGCAATCCCTATCAAATTACCAATGACATTTTTCACAGAACTAAAACAAACAGTCCTAAAATTTAAATGGTACCATAAAAGACCTGGAATAATCACAGCAATTCTGAGTTAGAAGAATAAAGCTGGAGGTATCATGCTACCTAATATCAAATTATACTACAAGGCTACAGTAATTAAAACAGCGTGGTGTTAGCATAGTAACAGACACATAGATCAATGGAAGAGAACGGAGATCCCAGAAGTAAATCCATAACTATATGATCATTTAATCTACAACAAAGGAAGCAAGAATTTATATTGGGGTAAAGACAGTCTATTCAATAAATGGTACAGGGAAAACTGGAAAGACATGTGATAAAAATGAAACTGGACCACCGTTTTTATCATATATAAGAATAAACTCAAAATGGATTAAAGACTTAAATGTAAGACCCAAAACTACAAAACTCCTAGAAAATACAATAAATAAACTCTCAGACATTACCCTTAGTAATATTTTTACTGATATAGCTCTTTGGGCAAGGGAAACAAAATGAAAAGCAAATGGGACTACATCAAACTATAAAGTTTTTTTACAGCAAAGAAAAACCTTAACAAAACAAAATGACATCCTACTGAATGGGAGAAGATATTTGCCAATGATACATCTGATAAGGGGTTAATATCCAAAATTCATTTTAAAAAATCATACAACTGAACACCAAAAAAAACCCTTAAACAATTCAATTAAAAAATGGGCAGAGGACCTGAATAGACATTTGTCCAGAGGACATACAGATGGCCAATAGACATATGAAAAGATGCTCAGTGTCACTAATCATCAGAGAAATGCAAGTTAAAACCACAATGAGATACCACCTCACCCCTGTCATAATGACTATTATCAATAAATCAACAAATAGGTGTTTGTGAAGATGTGGCAAAAAGGGAACCCTGTGCACTGTTAGTGGCACTGCAGATTGGCGCAGCTACTATGGAAAACAGTATGGGGGTTCCTCAAAAAATTAAAAATAAAACTACCTTACGATCCAGCAATTCCACTCCTGTGTATTTATTTATCCAAAGTAATCCAAAACACTAATTCGCAAAAATATGTGCACACCTATGCCAAAATATGGAAACAACTGAAATGGCCAATAATAGACAATTGGATAAAGAAATTGTGGTACATTTGTTCAATGAAATATTACTCTGCTATAAAAAAAAATGAACTCTTACCATTTGCAACAACATGGATGGACCTAGAAGATATTATGCTAAGTGAAATAAGTCAAACTGAAAAAGACAAATACCATATGATCTCACTTATATGTGGAATTTTAAGAACAGAATAAATGAACAAACAAAATAGAAATAGGCTCATAGATATAGAGAACAAACTGATGGTTGTTAGATGGGAGGGGGTGGGGTGGATGAGAAGGTGAGGGGATTAGGAAGTACAGATTTGTAGTCACTGAATAGCCACAGGGATTTGCAATACAATACAAGGAATATAGTCAATAATGTAAAAACTATGTAGAGTGTCAGATGAGCACTAGACTTATGAGGGGAATAGCTTGTTAAATTATATAAATGCCTAACCATTGTGCTTAATATAAAATAATATGAAATAATATTGTATATCAACTATAATAAAATATATAAATATTTATATATATTCTTGTGATGTAAAGTACAGCATAGGGAATATAGTCAATGTTATTGTAACAGCTATGTACAGTGTCAGATGAGTAGTAGACTAGTTGATGTTATCAGTTTGTGAGGCGTGTAAATGTCTAATTATTGTGCTATTTTATACACCTGAAACTATTAATTAAAAAAAAGAGAGAAAAAATATAGAAGCAGAGATTCAAGTGATAATCAAAGAGTTGTTTTTTTTTCCAGAATCTGGAATAGGCAAGAAATGTGTCTACCCCTAGAGCCTTCCAAAGAAGTACAGCCCTTATGACCTCTTACTTTTGAAGTTCTGGCTTCCAGAACTGTAAGAGAATACATTTGAGTTTTTTTACACTATGAAGTCTGTGCCAATTTGTTACAATAGTCACAGGAAACTAGTCCACTTGCCTTGTCAGTTAATATTGCCAAGTGGAATGAACTCACCTGTGCCACTTGATCAAAGAGTCCTCTCACCTGGGAAGATACCTATGATACAGTTTAATATGAAAGTTAGGCACAGTAAGAGATTAACAACAGTAACTGAAAATAAAACAGAACAATTATAACCACATACTTTAATAAAAGTTATGTGAATGTGATTTCTTTCTCAAAATATCTTATACTGTACATACAGCAAAAGATAACCTGGACAAATAGATAATCCACACCCAGGGTGAGACAGAGTGGGACCACACATGATTTCATCATGTTACTCAGAATGCTGTGCAATTTAAAACTTATGAATTATTTGTTTCTGGAATTTTCCATTTGATATTTTTGGACTGCAGTTGACCACTGGTAACTGAAACCATGGAAAGCAAAACTGCAGAGAGGGGAGACTACAGCCATGTGCCATGTAATGATGTTCTAGTGAATGACAAACTGCATATAATGGTGGTCCCATCAGATTATAAGGGAGCTGAAAAATTCCTTTCACCTAGTGATGTCATAGCTGTCATAATGTAGTATGACGCATTACTCATGTGTTGGTGGTGATGCTGGTGGGAACAAACCTACTGTGCTTCCAGTGGTATAAAAGTATAGCACATACAATTACATAGAGTACGTAGTACTTGACAATGACAATAACTATGTTACATGTTTATGCATTTAGTATACTTTACTTATACTATAACTTATTATTTTAGAGTATACTTTTTCTACTTATAAAAAAAAGGTGTGATGTAAAACAGTATGTTGTGTTATGGCAGCAGCAGCCTCATACAACTCGTGTTTACTGAGTGTCTTGGTTGCATAATTTTCTCTTGTGTTTGATTTAATCTCATGTTGTTTTGTTCATAGTGACCCCTAGGCATACAAAATCCACTGCCAATCTTGCCAGTAAGAGGCCACGTCAAGCGACTGACCTAGAGACAAAATTAAGAGTGATTAAGGATGATGGAGATGGAAAATCAATGATGATTATTGCTCGCCAGTCAGACCTGTCTCATTCCAGCAGAGCTATAATCTTGAAGAACAAGAATAAAGAAGCTGCTTCACTGAAGGCAATGAGACTCACAGAAATTCAAGAAGGGCCTATGTCAGACATGGAGAAACTTCCAATGACCTAGATTGAAAGCTAGACACAGAATCATATCCTCTCAGCATCATGGCTATCACAACCAAAACAAAAAATTTGCAATGTTGAAAGAAAAGGCTGAATATGAGTATATCAAGTTTACTGCTGACTTTGGGCGGCTTACACAATTCAAGAATTGTTATTATTACATAACGTGAAAGTGAACAGTGAGTCTGTGAGTGCTGTTGTGAAGGCAGCTGAGGAATTTTTGGAAACTCTAGATAAGCTGATTGTGGAGGAAAATTACTTGCCAGAACAAATATTCAATGTGGATGAAAACTCCCTATTGTGGAAACAGAGGCCTGCAAGCATTTTTATCCATAAGGAGGCCAAATTGATGACAGGTTTCAAGGCTTTTGAGGGCAGGATAACCGTCTTGCTTGGGAGCAATGCTGCAGACTGTAAACTGAAACGCTTTGTAGTCTGGCACAGTGAGAACCCGGGGACTTCAAATATATGAATAAGCACTCACTGCCAGTGGACTGCAGGAGGAATAGGAAGTCATGGATGAGCCCGCTCCTCCTCTGAGATGCCCTCCTGAATTGATGTCAGTGAAATGCAGACTTACTGTTTAGAGGATAACATACCTTTCGGCATTTTGCTTATTGCCGATCATGCTCCTGGACATCCTCTTTTTATTGGTGATCTTCATCCTTATCAGTAGTGGTATTTCTCTCTCCAAACACCACCTTTGATCCAAAAGTGGATCAGGGAGTAAGAGCAGCTTTTATGTTCTACTAGCTAAGAAAACTTTGCCAAGGTTATTGCTCCAGCTGAAGAAGACATTGATGCAAATGTCTGAAAACATGGATCCCAACACCGAAAGGTCTTCATTATTAGAGAAGAAGGTTCATGGTGCATTATATGCTTATAAGCAAGTCTATGATGGAAAAGAAAAACAAAGTAAGCAAACCACCATGGACATATTTCTGAAGAGTGACATCTCCTCAAGAAGAGCCTCAGGTAGATCCTTCAGGAGGCTTTCCAGAAATGGGCATTGTGATTATAGGGGGTGACAGCTCCATGTACATTATTACCCCTGAAGGCTTTCCAGTGGGACAGGATGTGGATGTGGAACACAGTGATATGAATCATCCTGACCCTGGGTAGGCCTAGGCTAATGTGTGTGTGTGTGTGTGTGTGTGTGTGTGTGTGTGTGTGTGTCTTAGTTTCTAACAAAAAAAAAGCTTAAAAAGTAAAAAATAAAATAAATTTAATTTAAAAATGGGAAAAAAGCCTATAGAATAAAGACAAAAAGAAGGGAAATAGTCTTCTACAGCTGTACAATGTGTTTGTTTAAAGCTAATTGTGTTTAAAGACTCAAAAATTAAAAACGTTAAAAGTTTATAAAGTAAAAAAGTCATAGTAAGCTAAGGTTAATTTATTATTGAAGAAAGAAAAATATTGTTTTATAAATTTAATGTAGCCAAGTGAACAATATTTATAAAGTCAACAGTAGTGGACGGTAATGTCCCAGGCATTCACACTCACTCACCTCTCACTCACTGACTCACCCAGAGCAACTTCCAGTCCTGTAAGCTCCACTCATGGTAGGTGCCCCTATGCAGATGTACCATTTTTACTCTGTATTTTCATACCTTTTATACTGTATTTTTACTGTGTGTTTTCTATGTTTAGATATACAGATGTTTGTTATTATGTTACAGTTGCCAACAGTATTCAGTACAGTAACATGCTGTACAGGTTGGTGCCCTAGGAGCAGCAGGCTAGACCATATAACTTAGGTGTGTAGTCAGCTATGTCATCCAGGTTTGTGTGAGTGCACTCTGTGATGTTCACACAATGATGAATGTTGCCTAATAACACATTTCTCAGAATGTATCCCTGTCTAAGCAATGCATGGCTGTACTGTTGTTTTTGCTATATAGCCAAGTACCCTAATACTAAGTTGGTAAAATAATAAAATTATTTCACATGTTATTGTGGGTTGGTTGGGCATTTCTTGGGGTCTGGGCTGGCTCCATTGGAACTGGATGATCTAGGGCCTCAGCCAGGATGGCTAGAATGCTGGGACTTTTCTCACCACAGCATCTTTTATCCTCCAGTATGGTAGCCTGGGCATGCTCACATGGTGCATGGCAGAAAGCTTCCTAGTGGCAAAACGGGCAGTCCCCAATAAGCAAACCCTGTTCATGTATCTCCTAATACTCCAATGACCAAAGCAAATTACAAAGCCAAACTCAGATGATGCAAGAGGTTAAAAGAAAAAAGACTCTGCCTCCTAATAGGAGAAGGTGGCAAATCACATCGCAAGAGGCATACATAGAAGGAGAGGTGGAAATGAGATCATGATTTTTTACAAATAATCTGCCACGAAAGCCAATGAAAAATAAAGCTAATGGATATGAACTAACTCACTAATTTCA
>NW_017731777.1:450701-527433 GCF_001890085.2 Hipposideros armiger
TGTATACATTTTTTGTCACCCCCAGTATACTGGAAGCTCTTCTAGGCAAGAACCATACTTTCTATGTCATTGCATTTCTTGTAGTGTCAGTCAATCTAATAAGTGCCTAGAACAGTGCCTGATACTGTGACATTTTTAGGGCTGCCATAATAAAGCACCACAAACTGGGTGGCTTAAAACAACAGAAATGTATTGCTTCATTGTTCTGGAGGTGAGAAATGCAAAGCCAAGGTGTTGGCAGGACCAAGTTCCTCTGAGACCTGTTGGAAAATCCCTGCTTGCCTCTTCACAGCTTCTATGGTTTGCTACCAATCTTTGGTGTTCTTTGGTTTGCATCATTCCAGTCTCTGCCTTCATTGTCACATGACGTTCTCTCTCTCTGTGGTTTTTTTGTTTTGTTTTGTTTTGTTTTTTGTCTTTCCATGGCTGTCTTCTTATAAGGACACCAGTTGTATTGTATACCAGCATGATTTTATCTTAACTGATTATGTCTGAAATGGTCTCATTTCCAAACAAGTTCACATTCTGAGGTACTGAGGGTTGGAACTTCAATATATCTTTTTGGAGTGCACACAGTTCAACCCATAACTGTAGGTAAATAACAAATATTTGTGGGATAATAAACAAACATGGAATTTTGCTAGATAGTGTTCTTCATGCATCTCTACTAAGTCTACAAAAGAGGTATTGGCCCAGGTAGATGAGTGAGAAAAGAACATTATCAAAAATGTAAAATAATTTGAGGTTCAACTCATTAAAAAAGTCTATAGGAAAATGTGCAACCTCACTAGTAGAAAAATATATAAATTAATAGCATTATTGTAGGGGTCAGAAGTTATACTTCATAACACAAAGGATAAGAAAGGGCCCATCACTTTGAGGGGTAAAAAGCATAACTATTGCACTGTGTTGTACAGCTGAAACTAATTCTAAAAAATGTATATTTCATAATAAAAAAATAATTTAATAAAAACAGCAACAGGCTTTTTAAAAACCTCCTATAATCACTACTTTTTAAAATTAAAAATTATGATTTCCTAAAAAAAAAAAGAAAGGGCCCATTCCTCCATTTCCTTTGCCATTTCAGTTTTGCTTTCTTAGGGAAGTTTATGGTCTCTCCTCACAGGTCATATGCTCTACTATTGTGGTTTATCAACCACTATGTACTTTCCTTTGACTAAAAACTTGCTACAATTGTGCTTTTACATTTATTTGTGCTTTTACATTTATTTAATTATTGCTTTCACCAGTGGACCTTAAGGTTCAAGGCCATTGTTTCTATTTTTATTTCATTTTATATCTGCAACATTTAGCATAACACGTGATAATAGGTGCTCAATAATTATTTGTTGATTAACTGACTAAATAAAGGAATTGGAGAGATAGGCTAACGTTTTACCTTTTCAATGGTGTAGAAAATACTTGTTATTGTATTTGTCATAAATTGTTACATACTTACATATGTTATTATAGTATAAATATATATACATTATTTTATATTTTTAAAATACTTATTTAATATTGCTAAATAAAACATAAGCAAAATTACGAGGGCAATGTTTATACACTTAGATGAACTATTTTCAAGCAGTTTACAACCACTCAGTTGCATACAAATATTTAACATGCTAATTACAAATAGTAATTATGTACTTATTGTTGAACTCTTTCTCTTGGAAGGACTGTAAGTAATCCCAATTTAAGTTACTAGATGCACTTGAATATTATAATGCTAAATTTTGTATACATATTTTATGTTAGTTTTAAATTTATGTTGGCTTGCCTGTTCCACATTCAGTCTAATTTAGTGTTGCCTGTATACCCCAAAATTAAAATAGGAGGTATTTTACACACACACACACACACACACACACCAGGGCCAGAGTGACACTAATTACTCCTATTCAGTTCCAAGTGAATCATATTCTCTTTAGGATTTATGGAATCATCTTCCTAATCCATGCTGTTAAAAATGAATTAACTTGCTCTGATATTTTAGAGAACGTCTAATTATTTAATTATCTCTGTTATGTGAATAAAGCTATGGTGAATTTCCTTCCTAGCATCATCATATTCTTCCTTAGGGATAAGCCTCATTTGAATGTACAGCAAGTTCACACACACACACACACACACACACACACACACACACACACACCATAATGATATAATGTTACAGAGCTATTTTAATTAAAATTATTGACAATATGTTGTATTTTAAAATCATCTTCCTCTAAGAATGATTTAATATGGTGATGTATGTGCTCCAGTGGGAGACACAGCAAATGTTAGCTTTCAGTCACTTTCCTGAGACCATGCAAGAGTTCATCTCCGGTTCCTGTTTAGGCTCTTTTAAGAATAGAAATACCATGCTCTTGGCTTGACATCATGCTGTTTCCAAGCGTTACCATGGTGATCACTCATGTAGCATCACTAACCCCTCTCACAACAGCTCACTTTGAGATTCAAGTTTCATGTTTTCATGATTATGGGAGGGTAATTATTTCATTACTCAAGGGAAGAAGATT
Source organism: Hipposideros armiger (assembly GCF_001890085.2). Classification (NCBI taxonomy): domain Eukaryota; kingdom Metazoa; phylum Chordata; class Mammalia; order Chiroptera; family Hipposideridae; genus Hipposideros; species Hipposideros armiger. The sequence continues at coordinate 453,230 of NW_017731777.1, forward strand.
TAGGAGGTAAATAGCTCTTCATTAAATCTTAAATGATTCTAGTCTTTTTAGGCCACAGAAATGCCAAATATTAAACTGATGAAATTCAAAAGAGTAAAACATGACTGGGAATTTAAAAAATTCAATTTCTGTGTAGTATACCCATAAATACTTTTTCTCTGGCGGAAACATCCTGCATAAAGTACAAGTATATTGTGTCAATAATTCATGATTCAAAATAATTTCTATGTAAATTAAATGCATGGAAATGTTTGTGTATATACTTGACTAGAAATGCCTATATAAATAAGAGCAATTTTATAAACTGACCTGGTTGTAGGAGGATGTATTGTCATATTTTATAAGGCAAACTTTTTTCTATGCATCTAAATAAGAATTTTATTGTAAAACAAGGATTTTCATTGTACAGATGATCTTTTGTAAAGAATTATTGATTATTTAATGTGCTGTTGATATTTGTAGATTATGCAGTTAAAAAGACATATTAATATGCAATATTTCAAAGTATACTTGATTTTATGAAATGTCATGGGATAGTTGAGAATTAAAGATATTTAGAGAGTATTTAAAATATAAAATTAGCTGTTTGTGCCGTGCTGCCTAATTACAGTACAAGAGGGTACCATGATGCAGTTTAACTATCCAAATCACAACTCTTCTGGAAGAGAACTGGAAATGCTATACAAATTTTAGGCCAAAAATATTTGACTGACTTATACTGTATGCTACTTAAGTTATGTCTATTATAAGACAAACATTTGTAACCACACTGTGTTCATTTTAAAGACATTTTTACTTTTTTTTGTGTTGCCTCTGACAAAAAGTTCATTAAAGATTTTAAAGAAGAATTGAAATTGTATGGAAGACTAAGTCCTATACGTGACAGAGGCTGTGCAGTTCAATTTTAGTGATTTAATTTTGACATCTCTGAGATCCTGTAGTTGTCTGATGTACAGACTTGAAGAGGACAAGGACGACTTCAATCACAATCATTTTTCCAGAGGAAAGACAGTCAGTTTGAAGTTCATTTTCCCTTTTCTTGGTCTTCAATATTTCCTACTGCTGTATTAATTTTCCTGTAGTCGTGACAGGTTGGGTTTTTGGTTTTTTTTTCAGTTTAGTGGAAGGAAAATTAGTCAGAATTGATTGTTGGAAGGCTCACTGATTGAATAATTAATTAATTAAAAATTATTCATTCATAAACCTCTTGAGAGGTGAAATAGGGGAGGTTAAGAGGTTCAGAATGGCTGTAGTCTTCAGTGCCTCTTTGCTTATTATTTATATGCAATGCATTAAAAACTCACCCAAGGTATTCTAGCTTGCACACCTCTTAAGAATCACAGAGTGGAAGATGGACAAGTACAAAAAATAACTGTCCATTACCAACAAAATCATGTAAGTCATAGAAACACGCAATGGATTTTAGGGTTTTAAAAACTAGATCCTATGTCTTAATACAAAGAGAGTTCTCCTGAAGTTTGCAGAATACCAAGAGGGATCATAGTCCAGCATAAAACAGCCAACACCTTAAGTGGAACATGTCCGGATGAACTGACTGTTCTGATGTTCCTTCTGCCTTGTTGCCACCTGGAATTTTTCATGGCCTGCAGTCTTCTCATTGAACTTATCTGTACGTCATTCACTGAAGTCTTATAGCCCCCATCCCTGTTCTCCCAATTCCAGGGTCTTATTGAGGGGACAATCAAAATTCTAATCAGGTTTTTAAGCAAAGTAATTTAGATACCTTCAATCCAAATGCTGCAAGTTACGAGGTATGATCAAACAATATGGTAAATGCTGCTGCGAGTGCTATCCAGTGGAAAGGCAAGGATCTTCAATACAGGAAGTGGTGCTTCAAGCCTTAGTAACAGTGTGTGACAAGTTTCAACTTGTTCAGCGCAGTCAGTCGGATGTGAGCTATGGTTGAGAGAAGTTATGTTTAAAAGTGTGCCGTCGGGCCGGCCGAGTGGCTCAGTTGGTTAAGAGCTCGCTCAAGAGTTTGAGCTCTGAGCAACAGTGGTTCGAGTCCAGCCCAAGCTGAGCAGCCGCTGAGCTGCCAACAGGTAGCAGGATGGCTCAGCTAAAAAAAACAAAAAACAAAAAAAAACAAAAACAAACAAAAAAATAAAAATAAAAGTGTGCCGTAAATCATCCTCCATCATGACAATGCTCCATGTCACACATCAGTTCTGGTATATGGCAATTTCTGTCAAATGAAAACATTATGGTGTGTCCTCACCCACCTTATTCACCAGATCTGGCACCATGCGACTTCTGGCTCTTCTCCAAAGTCAAAGTGACTCAGGACATCAAGGCAGCCACGACAGCACAACTAAAGACACTCACCAAAGAGGACTTCCAGAACTGCTTCAGAAAGTGGAAAGAATGATGGGATAAGCGTGTTTGAAGTCAGGGGGAGTATCTTGAGGGGGATTAATGGCAATGTGTTTTTACTGTAATATGTCTATATATATATATATATTTTACATTTAAATATTCATGGTATTTGTTGATCACACCTTGTATGTATGTGTGAGAAAGTTTGGGGGTGGGGACTTGTCTTTCATAACAAAAAGGCCCATGAAGTTGTTTACTTTCAAATAAAAGCTGTTTTCTTTTAAAAAATACTAAAGCCTAGTTGGCACACAATATTATATTAGTTTCAGGTGTACAACATAGTGATTTGACATTTATATACTTTATCATGTGATCACCAGGATATGCCTAGCAATCATCTGTCACCATGCAAAGTTGTTTAAAAGAAATTTCCTCCACTTTATTGGTGCAGCCAGGTCAATCTCCAGCCAGCTTTTAAAATAATGTGTTTTTCTCTATTCTAAATCTGCTATTTATACATTTTGGTTAAAAACATTTGTTGTTAGTATAGCAAATCATCACAATGCACACCTTCCATATCTAATAGTTTGGTTGATTATTCCTCAGTAAAACTGAAAAAAATTCTTGTTGCATTTATTTGGATTGCAACAGAACTTTGAGTGCATATGCACATCGTTGTGAGTGTTAGAAATATAAATGAGTAAAAGGGTCCTGAGTAAATATGCTGAGAAAACACCAGTCTCAGAGTCTTTTCAAGGTATGTTAGCAGGTTAAGCTAATTTGTGCTATAGTGTTAAATTACCTCAGTGACTTAACACGACAAAATTTATTTCTCACTAGAGCAAAGCCCTCCGTGAGTCTGGGGGGCACTTTGGGATGACTATCCTCTCTGTGGTACTTCAGTGGACTTGTGGTTCTCCAGAGAGTGCCATTGCAGGGGGAGAGAGAGTGTGGAAAGCCTGGTAGAGGCTTTTCACTGGCTCAGCCTGGAAGTCCATGTGTCACTTCCACTCACATATTGTATGGAACAATTAGCCTCAGATCCCACCCAACAGCCATGAGTTGGGGCCCATGAAAGACATAGAAAGGATACTGGCAAGTCCTAGCTGAGTATCTGGAAAAGGGCAGGAGGATACCTAAGGAAGTGGAAAAATCCTAAGCCTCAGAAAGGCATTTCTTTATTCTCATAAGCTGTCATTGGTGGTTTTACTATGATATGCTTCTGCAGATTATAGCCTGTAATGAAATGAAAGAAAGCTTTTGAGAAAGATAAGCAGTCAGTGCACACTCGGCGTTCCATAGCTTGGAGAAGAAAAGGAAGAGGGACACAGCAGTAGTTTGAGGAAAACCAGAACTTCACATGTGGAAATTAAAGGAAAAATAATCTACCAAATAATACAGTGCCTACCAAATAAAGTACTGTGAAAGTAACAGCAATATTCATTCAGTTAGTGTGGATTAGTGGCTACTATCACATCTCCCGAGCAGAAGGATTTACTGAAATAACCTCTTAGTTTCATTTTGTGCTAACAACTCTACCAGCTACCCTAATTAATTGGCAAAAAAAACAAAACCCTGTTAATAACTACGTCATCACAGACCATCATGTAAATGAGCTTTACAAAGTAAAATCTGAGGAGCCATCTTGCCATTCATTTATCTGAACTAATTATAATGTAGGAATAATTCTCACCGCAGGTGAAAACTGAGAAAAAGCATGCTTTTGCAGGAAAGCAAAATATTTTAGATTTGACATTAGAATTTTGGAAGAAACAAAGGGCTCCCTTTTTTGTAAGGCAGAGTGTTTTCAATTTGTTCTTTTTGTTACAATCACATTTGTAATGAAGTATTTGTAAAAAAAATCAGTAAGGTATGGAAGATTGTGCAAAGTTGTTTTTTTTTTTTAATGGTGATGAAATAGATCAGATTCTCATTTTATTTTCATGAAAGGATTATTTCCAGATTCAGCAAGGCAGAGAAGGTGATACACTTGAGAATCGATGTATATTCATAAATTGGCTGTTTTTAGTGCCAGTATAATTTACAGCTATAAAATGTGGAATATGTTATTTCTTAGGAAGGAGGTTCACATCCTGTGCATACTTTTTAGCTTTGTGAGTTTGAGTTTGCTACTCTTTACCTCATGGAGACACAGGATGTAAAATTGGTGTCATGACAAACTATTTTGTTGTGCAATGGATCCATTTCCATCATTGGCATATGCTTAGTATGTATTGTAGTTATTATTTTTTATTTATGTGGAATATTTTCTTGTTTTTACCATTGCAACCTTGGTTATTCCCATTTTCTTGTGTTTTAGTATCTTTGCTTTTGAGAGAAAATCCTGTATTTATAAACTGATTTGTCCTATTATGTTAAAAAGTGTTCAAGAAGACTCCAAAGGGAGAATGAATATATTTGGAACCTTTTAAGAATAGTGTAAGAATGAACCTTAAATCTCCTTCTAGAAGCTGGTGCTAGTTTTAAATTTTGTGTCTAGTGAAATCAATGTTTTAAAAATTTAATTTACCATGTGTGAAAAAGTTGCAGAGTCAATATAGATGGAAGAAAAGCTATATATTCTAATATTTAGTTATCTATGGGAGTATATGTAAAAGAAACTCATTAAAGTTACCTAGGAAAGGAAGAATCTCATGAACTTCATTTACATTGCCCATTCTGACCTGGGATAAACAGAGAAGGAAGTAGAGGAGCATGAGGGTTCTTAAGTCACAGAAAGTCATTTCTCTATTTTTAATGAAATATCAATGGAGATTTTACTATGATACGCATTGCTAGGATTTTGACTTCATTTTGATTTCAGGAAATGATAAGTTTGGAGGATGGTATAGGCTTGCTAATAACCTTATCCAGCCAAACCTCATGTGTCCATAAAATGTTAATATGTTTTGTTAAGAAAATTATCCAAAACTTTTAAATAAAGCAGAGGATGACTGAATGAATGACCTCAATGCCATTGTTTATCAGACTCACCAGAGAATTTATTTTTATAGGAGAATGCACCTGTATTGACTTAACTATTTACTACTTAATTTTTTTAAATTATTATTTTCTTTTTTTACTATTTTCCATTTACACATTAACTTGTGTTGTTTCTGGTTGGTAGAAAAGATGATGCCAAATGTCATAGTTTTATATCTCTATAGAACATTAAGCAGTTTTGCATCTATTAGCAAATCCATTTCAACATTCTTTGACTGACTAATCATTGTTAACATTATTCTGACAATTGTTAAAAAACAGTAAGGAAGATTGTGTTCAAAAGACTACTGCTACTGGGGTTTTGCAACAGGTAAGGGAGTGATTGGACTCAACTCTGAATACAGAAAAAGTGGGAATTTATAGCTAAGAAGCAGGGTGGGGAGTCAGTGGATGGAAAATTACTAAGAGGAAGTATCAAGGCTGAGAAGATTCTTGCTAAACTGACCTAACAGGATTCTTACTGAAAGCAGGTAGGGTGCTCAGGTATCATGTAGGGGGTTGTGGAATATGAAGAATTTGATCAGATATCCAGGGTGATTAGATATTGGGGGTAGTAGTTCTTTCTAAATTGACTTAGTGATATTCTTGCTACCATTGGGTGATGCAGGCTGAACAAAAATGGACACCGAAGCCCAAGGTCAAGGTCTAGAGGACTTAAAGGACGCTGACTAGAATTGGATCAAGAAGAGAGACTTTGCCATTATATAAATCTGTTTCTCAAAATCTCCTTTGAAATGGGCTTTCCACCTTACTGGTTCCTTCACCAATTAATTAATAAAAATCTTTGATGTGTATTATTTTATATTGCTATGAGAACCATGTTTTAATACTTTTTAAATTATATTTTAATTTCACAATGATGAACTCATTCTTATGTGAAGGTTTTTGAAATACAATTTCCAAAATTGGGGAGGAGATACTGTACCCCCATAGCAGGCTGATCCAACTCTATTCTATTAGTCAGTTGTTGTTTTTATTTTAGCTGAGTAGAGGATTATTACACTTATATAGTAAGAATATCAATATCTTCAATTACACAGTAACATATCGAAAGTTTCCCTTAAGAACATTTTCACATTTTAATATTTTAGGATATAAGAGTTATCACAAAAGGGCTAAGCAAAACCATTTTGTGTGCTCTGTAAATGTGAGATATGGCATGATACACATGCCATCAATTATTGCTTAGGTTGAGTGGTATACTTTTAAATAACATTATAGTAAGTAGAGCTGCATAATGTACACATAATAAAGTTTCTATGCTTAGAATTTGCATTGCCAGTAAATACAATTTTGGAAAATGAATTAGTAATAAAGATGAGATAGTAATGAGTAGACCACACATAATTTTATTTTGCCAGTGCTTTGTATTCTACTCTTTCTTTTTCTTCCTTTCACATATTAGTCTGAGTTCAAACAAGAAAGAAAGTGGGTAGTTTTAGAGGAACTAGTTATAAGGGATTGCTTATAAAGAATGATGTAAGGAAACCACAAATGATAGTGTAGCCTGTAACAGTGGGTGTCTGTTACCCAGTGAAAGGGTACCCAATATGCGCTATGACCTTGGGCTGAGTGAGTTGACCTTGCAGGGAAGGAACTGTGGGAATGAATATCGTGACTTTACTCTCCTCCTTTCACCATCTCCTGTGGGTGCTCCCAATTGTCTAAATTCAACCAGAAACCAGAAGATAATGTTGCACATCGATGCATTTCAGATTGGTCAGCCTCGTGAGGGGACAGAGTAGGGTGAGGTGGGTAGAAAATGGACCTACAAGAGCATATGGGAGATGTCCTGCTCACCTGATAAATATACAACAGGAATGCTAGTTGGTGGTAAATAGGATAGGAAACACTAAGATTACAAATCTTTTCTAGCGGGAATCAGAGGTTTGTGTAATCCACAGTTTCAGGTCAAGGGAACATTTAATATTGAATGAGAGCATTGCTGGTCCAGTTAGGGAATTAGACCTGGAGGGTGTAGTCAGTAAAGCTGGGGAGATGTAGATAAGTTCCACGAACACAGGTGGGTGAACTGAATTAACATTCTAGAAACAACAAACTTGGTGGCAGTGGGACAGTCCATTTAACCTGTTTGGTTTTACATTTCTTCATGTATAAAATTAAAGAGTTGCAATGGATTGCATGTTTTATCCTCAAATCATTTAAAGTGGGGAAATAAAAACAGAAACCAATTTTTTCATCAGTTTTTATGTTGTCTTACTTCTAAGTACTATTTTTCAGAAGAGCAGCTAAGACAGCAATTTTTGTGTCTGTATATTATTATTTATCAGTGAATTCTCCCTGAAGGAGGCAATCCACACCAGATTGTTGGGGTCACTGTAATCAGAGCTGTAATGGTTTACTCTATGAAGTTGATATTTACCCTAACTGTAATGAGGAAGAAAGAAGTGATAAAATGGTCAGCTATAAGAATTAAACATTTATATCCAAATGGAGGGGGAATTTTTATTTTAATTAGATATTCCTCTCGAGTATAAAGAAAAAAGGAAGTTAGTGTCTTCATTACAAAAGAAGCAACTCAAGGTTAAGTAATTTGAATGTGGACTAGTTGACCCACAGAGAAAACAACGGGATTGGTATTTAACCTAAGTTTGTGTGCATTTCTAGCCTTGGAGCCTGGAAGTCTCCCTTTAAATTTCACTGTGGAGATTGGTGTGTAAAGCTTGATTGTCCCTATCAAGTGTGCACTTGCCTCACTCTGCAGCTCGCATGTTTTTGCTGATTACTGGCAGCTTCAAATGGTCCTGAAAGAGAATGAGGGCCCTTGATTAATCCCCATGCTCAATATCAACATATTATTGATTCATTATCAGCACATCATGTTTCATTTCCTAGCAACTGGGGTGAATTGAAGGCACCCACTTTTTCAAAGCATGCAACCCAATAAACATCCAAGTTTGGTAATGAATGTTCTTTTTCTGGATAAAGTCCTTCCACCATGTAAACCGGTGAAAATATTCATTTTCTCTAGAAAAGAACTGTAATGCTCAACAGCTCCAGTTTAAGAACAATCAAGTATTCCGGTTTTTCTTATTATTTATGTGTTTTGTTATAAAAACAGTAGGTAAATAAGTACTTTAAGTTAAAGTGTATTTTATATTAAGTACTTTACTTATAGCTTTTATTTATATTATTGTTAAATATTTAGCTTTATAGAGACCTGTAAACATTGATTTATTCATTAATCATTCATTTATTTATTAAGCAGTCCATTTACTGAGACCTACTGTATTCTATACTAGTCACCAGGAATACAAAGCTGAACAAGTCATAGTTTAGATTCAGAGTTCACAAAGAGCAGAAGAGGTAGGCATGTAAAAAATATGTATGCTAAGTAATAGAAACACATGCAAGGTATATGAAGAGATGGTTAATTCTTTTTTTTAATATTTTATTGGGGAATTGGGGAAGAGGAACAGCCAAGTTATTGTTCTTCAATCTTAGTTGTGGAGGGTGCAGCTAGCTCAGCTCCCAAGTCCAGTCGCTATCCGGACACCTGACAGCTGCTTGCGGCAGCTCAGCTCAAGGTGCCATGTTAAGTCTTAGTAGCAGGTGGGCATAGCCCACCATTCCATATGGGAGTTGAACTGGAAACCTTGTTGTTAGGAGCACGTTCTCTTCAGCTGAGCCATCCTGATACCTGTTGGCAGCTCAGTGGCAGCTCAGCTTTGGCACAGCTCACTGGCCCATGTGGGAATCAAACCGGCAACGCTGTTGCTCAGAGCTTGCGTCCTTAATCAACTGAGCCACTTGACCAGCCCAAGATACTTAATTCTTATGGTAGGGTTTCAGAGAAAGTAATGAGTATGCTGGGGTTTGGGAAATAAATAGGGGTTCCAAAGGAATAAGAGAATCTGGGGCAGAAGAAGCAGTTTGTAAAAGGAAACTACAAGTTTCCTGTAGGGTACTACAAGTAGTTGAATGTTTCTGAAGTGTCCATTTTCAAAGGGAGGTGATGAGATACTAGGCTAGAAAGGTAGGAAAGGAACAGGTTTTGGGGAGTCTGTCTCATTACAAGGCAGGCTGGACTTGAGTTTAGCAGGCAACAGGGTTCTGAAGAGTGGAGTCATATCTGTGTGTTCAAAGGTTACTCTGATACACTTGAGTGTTATATAATTGGAATTAGGGATCCTTGTTAGAGCCTGTCTATTAAAACAGGACTGTTGAAGAAATGCCTTGGCAGTGGCAATGGGGATGAAGACAGAGAACTCAGCATCTTCCTAAGAGATATAATTGGAGAGGCTTAACTCAAATTGCACGTTGAAAAGGAAAGACTTGTTGAGGATGAGTCCTGGGATTCTGTCTTATGTCTGTTCCTTACCAGCTGAGGTAGGAAAAAGCAACAGAGAAATACAGTTACGGTGGTAGGAAGCAGGGGTAAGAGATGGTGTGGTGGAGTGATGGTCGGTAGTGAAGTTTTCACATTGCTGACTTTAAGGGAGGGGTGTCCAGTGGGCAATTAGATCCTTTAAATCTGACACTCATGCACAAGAATTCAGCCAGGTAATGGAAAAGCCCAAACAACAAGCAGAACTGATAATAGCACATATTATTGTAGGGTATAGTAGTAATGGCTCTATCTCAACGACCAAACCCAAAATAGTTTAGGCAAAGACAAGATGATCCTTTGCAATTCCACAGGTTAACTATGTCCTCAGGAGTAACTTCTTTTCATTAAGTTGTAGTTATCGTATCTTCATTAAAAAAAATAAGACTGCAAATATCTAATAACTGAAAATGAAACTCTTGCTAATGTGCTTACTATTTCCTACTTTTTTAACTTATTTTGAAAACAATTTAGGCTTTCATAGAAGTTGCAAAAATAGTACAGATAATTTTTGTGCATTCTTCACTGGGTTTTCCCCAATTATACCATCTTAGATAATAATAGTAGAATTATCAAAATAAAGAAATTGATATTATTATAACACTATAACCAAACTATAGACTTTCAAATTTCATCAATTTTTACATGCACTCATCGGCTTATTGTTTTGGTGTATAGTCCTAGGAAATTTTAACACACGTATGGATTCATGTGACCACCACCATAGTCAAGATATGGAATAGTTTCATTACTCCCAAACTGTCTCTTATCAATCTCCTCCTCAATTCCATCTCCTAACAAACAGTGATCTTTTCTCCATGTTTATAGTTTTGTCTTTTTGAGAATGTCATAGAAATGGAATCATAGAGTAGGGAACCTTTTGAGAAGGACTTTCTTCACTCAGCCTAATGCCTTTGAGATTCATCCAAGGTGTTATGGGTATCAGTAGCAAACCCTTTTTAATTAAAAGTTAAACTCCCTTGCAAAGCATGTCTCTGGCTTATAATTTCCTGAGGTTTTTGTCACTCTAGTTAGCCATAATTAATAAATGGTTATGGTTTACTTATCTCTCTGGGGTTGAAATATGACCATAACATGTTCACATGCAAAGAATCATGGGGATCACCACACTGAGGTAGCCTCAATTGTATTAGCTAAATGCCTCACCTGGAATCACACTGAAGCCAAAATAGGGAATGGGTGGAGCCAATTTTCAGAAGGTAGATACCTCTGAGTTGGTGATAGCTCAGAACCTGAGTTTCCTCTGGCTACATGAGGCAAGGGGAATGTCTTGGCTAGAGCTCACCGAATAATGAGATCTGAGTTACAGGGCCTGACAAGAAAGTGTGTACACATGATAGGGCATCTCTCCAGGTGGACTGAGGTTGGAGCATCTCTGGTGCCTCGGCAGGTCCTGGTCTTCACTGAAAAACCCGCAAGAGCCTATGACTAGTACCTGTGCTGTACCTCCAGCAGAAAATTTCCTTTGCAACTATAAATAAACACTTGATTTTGCAACTGTGCAGCAAATGCTTCTGCAACTGATAGAAGTGCTGGACAAGTTTTCTGGCTGCCAAACTGTGTGGATCTGGCTCTCAGACTTGATGCAAGAGAGAGATAGGACCCATTTTCTGTTTGCATGGCTGCCTACAAAGTTGAATGACAGGCTGTCTGTTTTCCCATTTTTGCTACATTTTAAAATTCTTAAAGCTAGAACTTGAATGCTTCTTCTTTGGATTAGTCATACAAAATATGGTATTGATCTAGTTCTTCACAAAATGATCAAAATCATGGTGGACAGGTAGAAGCTTACAAAGTCTGTCAAATTGTTGGTAAAGAACATTAGAAATGGTGGCTCCTGAAATAAATGCATGGAGGTGAGACTATATAGAAACTATGATTACTTCTTTTTTCTCATTTTGCTCCCAAGGGTTGGGCTCCACAAGTGAAGGATGACATTAAGACTAGAAGAACTGCCTGGTGGGGATGTCAAACATCTACAGCCTTATAAGCTTAAGAGTGAAGGCTACAACCCATCTTTGCACATCAACAGCCTCAAGGGATAAAAAACCTGCTCCAAACTTTGCATAATTAGCTGTTCACTGGGGGATAAAAAATAATTATTATTATCACCACTGTAAACCTACTGTCAGCAAAGTGCCAAGGCCATAGTAGAGCTCAATAAATATGCATTAAATAACATGAAGGCTTCTTGACTCCTTACATCAGGGTCAAGCGGCCCTGTAGACATGTGTCTCAGCTTCAGGGCAGTGATTACATTCAACTGCAATGGACTCTTTAGCCTACTATTTTACTTGACTGAAAGCAACTTGAAGGCGAAGACTGTGTTATATTCACTAATATATTCCCCATGGCAACCACAGTGGCTGGCAAATGACAGGCCATCCATTAATATTGGTTGAATGATTAATGCATGAAGGAAGAGCACATGCTCTATCCACTGAGTCCCTCTCTTCAGATTCTTCCTATGTGACACTCTTTAAAATAAAAGAAAATAACTAAGTGAATGTACACTTAGTTTTATTCCTCCAGTTCTACTATTTATAGACTTTGTGATCCTTGTCAAGTGCTTAATGACTCCTCGCTTCATCTTCCTCATTTTGATGCGGCCAACAATTTTTGTTCTGTCAATAAAATTTTGGGGGAGAACAAATTAGATAATAAAACTGAAAAGATCATATGTTTTTTTGTTTGTTTGTTTTTTAGCAGTAAATGAGGGCTTTATTTACATTTCATTTCAAGTACTCATTTTTACTTTATTTTCCTGCTATTGATGCAATTGATGGTCAGTTAGGATAAAAATATTATTTTTCAACCATTTCCTACAGGTAGATCCATAAATTATCTCCCATTTTTAATTAGATCATACTTGGCTCATGAACTGGGGATATACATAAATCAATCTTCAAAGACATTGAGATTCTCGACAATTATTCTAAGTTCTTGGCTTCATCTATATATCAGGTCCTGGATTATAAGAACAGGTAAACTTTTTAATTTAGCGGGGCGGTGGTTGGTGTTTTCAGAGAGCATATCTGAAGGTTTGCAGGGGATGACCTCACAGTTTCAGAATTTGTATTCCTTCCACAAATTTGACATAAATAAGAATTTGAAACAATTGACATCCACTAAATATAACTAAGTTACAAAAGAATTACAAGAGTAGTGGGAGATAAAGATAAGAACATTTATTCTTGAGCATTTACTAAACACGTAGCCATCTGTAGTGACTGAAAATACGCAAAGAGACAAAAACATCACCACTCAGAAAACTTAAATATTGAGGTTCAATATAGGACCATTCACATGCTGTTCAGAGAAGTGAGATATCAATGCTATGAGAATTCATCAGAGAAAAGTTTATTTTCCAGAATTTCTGCAATGTGGTAACATACTTTTATAATGAAGGAAATTATTTAGAAGGACAAAACAATGAAAGCAGTTTGGGATCAGGTTGACTGTGAGCCCAAGGACTCTAGACTCCATGCTATGTGCAATATAAGCCACAGAAGATATTAGTCTGTGGAGGAACATGATAAAAACAGTGTTTTACTGAAATTAATCTGTCAGTTCTCAGTTTATGCAAGCTGGAGCCCGTGGTTCTGTCACAAGTGATCTATCCATGCCACTAGTATAAGACCAAGATCAGAACTTGATCTATATTGAGAGCAAGTCAAAAGTACAGATAAATATATAGCTTATAAGGAAGTATCTGAGAGTGTAGTGGAATGTTTTGAACTTGTCAAAAAGTGTGTTATATATACTTTCCTATTTATGATGCTTCAAAGTGTGTTGGAAGCTATTTTGTAAAAGCGTGCATGTGTTTCTACCAACAAAGTGCTTCTACCAAGAATGAATTTTGGATTTGATTTGTATTCTTGTGGACTCTTCAAGTCCTTAAATGAGTCCTTACTTACATCAATGTCTCAAGTGTGTATGCAGAAATCATTTGACACTCTTTGAGTCTGTGCAGATGCTCCCTATGAACAAATTTGGTTCACCCATTAGGTTCAGACACTGATCTGTGCTTAAACCTAGCCATCTGTAGTGATTGAACATGTCAGTTATTCAATCTGAATACCTATTTCAAAATTAACTGTATAGAAGTAATGCCACATTTTAGTAGGAATGTTAGAAAATCTTATCAGTAGATGCAGATCACACTTTTGTAGAATCACACTTATTTTATAGTACCTCATGATAAAGGAAGAGTTGATAAATGGTGATAGAAAGAAGAGAGTGTTGCTTTTGCTCATGATGTTGTTACAAATTCAAACATACAAAGTGTGATCAAAAGATACAGTGAATATTTAAATAAAACAATGTATTGCAATAAAGAACAACATTGCCATTAATTCCCCTCAAAATAGTCCATGTTGCTTTGAACACACTTTTCCCATCGTTCTTGCCACTTTCTGAAGCAGTTTTGGAAGTCCTCTTTCATGAGTATCTTTACTTCATCCTCCATCATGACAACACTCCGTGTCACACATCACTTCGATGGCAATTTCTGTCAAATAAAAACATAATGGTCTGTCCTCATCCACCTTATTCACTGGATCTGGCACTATGTGACTTCTGGCTCTTCCCAAAGTCAAAATGACAATGAAAGGAAAACGTTTTGAATCAACTCATGACATTGAGGCAGCCATGACAGCGCAGCTAAAGACACTCACAAAAGAGGACTTCCAGAGCTGCTTCAGAAAGTGGCAAGAATGATGGGATAAGTGTGTTTGAAGTGAGGGGGAGTATTTTGAGGGGGATTAATGGCAATGCTTCTTTTACTGTAATAATTTTTTTAAATTTAAACATTTACCATATTTTGTGATCACACCTCATATATTACAATCTGTGTTGAGACTCTATTCCTAATAAAGCAAATAAATTTAGTTGTCTGTAGTATAATATATGTACTACCATTGAGCATAGGCACATTTGTTTTGGGAGGTAATAGTTTGCTTGTAATGACCACCGCGGCACGCACATCTCTCTTCTGTCCATGGATGTCCAGACCACAACTGCATTCAAAACAACATGGCCATTCAAGATTACAAAAAAATTATTTTTTCTGATGGTTTTAACATGCAAAAAAACAGTAGAAATTATTTTAAAATTTGGGTCATGGATATTGAGTTAATTTTAGTGGTATCAATGACAGAAATAAATAGACCAGTGATACTGGGGGAAAAAAATGTATGGGTATTTCAGTACATAGCAAAGATACAAGAAATTTTAGTTAAAGGCAAGCTGTTGAAACCAGAGATTCTGAAGTGCAAGAAATTGTAAGACAATGAAAGCTCACCTTGCCTGTTGATGAGGTCTATATTACATGGGTTTATATGTGGAATTAGATCACATAGGGTGCCCAGCTTGTCCCAGCTTGCCTGGACTTACTTGCTGTGGCACTAGAGGCCCCACATCCTAGGAAAACCCTCATTTCTTAGTATGCATTCTAAAGTGACACAAGCAGGAGTCTGTGTCCTCTGCCACTTCTCCCTCCATTTTTCCCCTTGTGGAATTCACCTGTACATGAGTACCATCATGATAATCATTGGTACCTCTGATTTAAAATGGCTGTTATGATTGAAAGCCTTCCAAGTAACAGAAACAAGAGGCAATTTTTGCATAGAGACTTTCACATACATAGCATTTCCCAAGTTTCATGGGCCTCTGGTTGATAGAATGATTCCTTAACACTACTCTAAACTTTTAAACTAAAAACTGCATCCAGTTGTGTTTAAGCTGATACTTAACAGCAAGCAGATCACATAAAAGAGGTGAGGTGGGGAGAGAATATTCATTTGCCAAAATTTATTTTACATAATGATAACAACTTCATTATAAAATTTCATATTTGAAAATCTATATTGTTGGAAACATCTTTAGATGTGTTGGGAGCACTAAAATAGATACAATCTGTTAGCCTGTTGGGAAAGCAAACAAACAAACAAACAAAAACCGCTGGGTCAGGAGCACAGCTGTTTGTTGAGGGCATTAAGGTTTTTTTTCCATTCTTTCCCATAAGCCAATATGCTTTTATGCATTGATTTATATTTTAATAATGACAGACTCCACTGGCATGAACATTTTAGTTGCTCAGAAATTAGATAAAATCCTAATTTAGACCCAGGATAAAAGGTGGAGGGCATTAGCATTTTGCAGCATTAATTAGCTTCCTTGCCCTCGCTCGTTTCTGATCACATGGATGCTTAGTGCAGCCGCAAACAGGGCTATGAGTATCCTTCAACTGTATGAGATGACAGTGATGTTTCTAACTCATGTAAATTCAATCGCTTCGCCTTGATTTTAAAAGTATGGTTTTAAAAACAGTGGTTCATTTTAGATCACTAGGGTAAGCAATGAACAAAGGAAGCTATTGGATATAAAATATCACATTGAAAGGACTCCTGTTGAAAGAATGCCTAAGCTTTGAAAGCATTGCTAGAGAATGCACAGCTATGCAAGCTCTCTCCCTGTTCGGCTCTCCAGTTCCTTCCCTAGCATTTCAGCGTCTGGCATCTTCATTACGATTCAGGGTTGCCGGAAGAAACTGGCACCTTCAGCAGACAGGCATTTCATTTTAAAATGATTGTTTGTATTGTTTTCCAGAGCACACAACTTCAATCTTACTCAACCAGCTCCTCCTCCCTGGCCTCATCCCTGCCCTGGTAGTTACCACTCTATTCTGCTCAACCTGTGCATTTTCTCCACCGCCGTCTCCTGGCACACTGCGTTTCTCACTTTCCCTTTCCACATGGCTGCTTGGTTTGCAGAAGACGCCTTCGTGCAGATGTGTTCCCTCCCCTGACAAACAATTACTCCTGTTCCCCCCAGCGGGAGGCCATTAGGACATCATCACGGGTTCTGCTAAGTCATCTCACAATCACAGTTTTGTGCAATCACCTCTCATCTGAGACTCTCTAGGCATATGCCATGCAGGAAAACTAGCAGTCACAAGCGGCGGCAGCTCCAGGCATATTATTTGTTATTTTGGTCCAAAAGTGTAACAGATAATGGCTAATACGCTAATGTCTGAGTGTCTCATTGGATGCCTTGACTGGCATCATTTGCAGCAAACTTGTGAAAGACTGAATGGGTTATCATGTGCTGGTTGAGGGGGAAAAAAGGCATTTTCACATTTTCATAGCAATTACGCACAATCGTTTAGAAGAGACACGACAACAGTGATTTTACAAAGTTATTCTATTTGTGCAGATTTCACTGTTCTAAGCTTTGAAAGAGTACATTGCCAGATATTAGTTATTTTCATGGAAAATGGTTAACCAGTTTATTATTATATACTATTATATTTATTATATATATTAAATATATTATTATATTTATTTTTATTTGAATCTCGCTGACCCAGCTTTTGTGAATACACATAGTGAAAACCTATCTAATATAGTATTCCTTTTAAATCAATGAAATTCACTAATGCAACTGAACACTTGTGGTTTTTTTTTTTTTTTAGGTTTCTCTGACAGCTCTACCTATTAAATCCTTTTGTTTTTAATGGGTAGCATCTCACAGGGATTTCAGTAAGTCAAAGCTCAATATTGAATATATTATGAAATAAGTGGATTTTGGCAGGATGCCACATTAACACTCAGATTGTTTTTTATTGATTCTTGGATGTAGTTTACTGCTGCACTGGGGTGCAATGTGTCTTTGTGTAATATCAAACAATGTGCTAACAAGCTAAGACTTCCATGCTGGCCCAGAAGGCAAATGAGGAAGGGGGCGCCATTCTCTCCGTCAGAAATCCCAACAGTTCATTTGTTTTTGTCACCGGTTTGCACAAGTTCCTTAATCCCGCATTCTCAATGCTCCAAAATAAAATGTCTTCAATTTAGGCTCATTGAAGTGAAGTCCAGTCAAGGTTAGTGTGAACACCTGAATGACAGGATCTTTGGAAGAAACAGTGTTAGTTTTGTGCAGCACACACAGGTAATTGAACTAAGCCCTGAACACAGTGTCTCCATCTGGCACAACATAGACACTCAATAAATACTTATTTAATTGAACTGAATTGAATACATGGTTGTATAGAAGCCCTGCTTTAATGAGCAGGTGAAAATTGTTTGTAATTGGAAAAACAGAGTTTCAGCCACAATAAAGCAAGGCTCTTCCTAAACTTTAACTAGCTCCTTGCACTTGGAAAAATGTCCCCAAAGTACTTGAATTTAGTGTGTTCCCTTAAATAGCCTAAGAAATATTCCTGTTCAACGTGGCTTGGGTTGTTCATTCGCTCAGTTAAACTAGTTTTCCTTGCCTTACTTTTTCCTTCTACTGAGAGGAAGAAAGAAAAACTGTAGACCTAGTTTTCCTCTCTCCCCGGATTTTCACAAATTCTAAATTAGGCTAAGATAATTGGGACCATTTATTCTCTGTTTTATTCCTATCCTTTGTCACCACTCCTCAAAAGATTTACAAAAATAAAGAAAAACAGAGTTCCAATTGAACTGGCCAAATGGTGTCAGTGACATAGAAATGCAGGAGCTCTAGTCCTGTCTTGCTGCATCTCATTTCAGCTGTCAAATGCATCCAGCTTCCAAATCCAGTGTCTTTCAAAGATGAGAGAGAGAGAGAGAGAAAGAGAGAGAGAGAGAGAGAGAGAGAGAGAGAGAGAGAGAGAGAGAGAATGAGAATGCACACTGTTTTGTTCATGTACCTAGAGAGAATGAAGTCTGAAAACTCACTATATACATGAGCATAAAGATTGACCTGTTCCTTACGTCTCAAATAATTAATTGTAAATTATTCAATTCAAAAAAATTTTTTGAAGTCCTACTATGTTCAAGACACTCTGCTACAGATACAAAAATAGAGGATGATGGGGTATGTGCCTTTATGAGGTTTCACAATAAAGAGATGAGATAATTATGGCGCACAAATAACTACATAAAATAAAACATTCTGCAAATTACTGTACAGGAGTTACAAGTCAGATGGACCTGAGTTTGATCCTAGTGTGAACTCAGTATGACCCTGATCATGCCACTTAATTCCTTAGACCCCAGTTTTTATACCTAAAGTACTAGGTTCATCAGTAATATGTTCTCCCTGAAAGGTTACAGTACATGGTGTAATGATATAGTGTCTGCAACATAGGTAAAGCTAAAAAAAACAAAACAAAAACAAAAACAAAGGATTCATGAAATGGTCTGTCTGAATTAAGGGATTTCCCAGAAAGACAGTAAATGTGATGTTGAAATATCACATTGACATTGATGTTGAAATATGACATTGAAATATAATAGAATGCCAGCACATTTACCTAGCCGATGTGGGTAAAGGACATGCACGCTCCAAGGTTACATGCAGAGCTGTCATCACTAACCCCTAGCAGGTTGCTGACCTGGACCTCCTACCTGGGTGGTACACTGAGAGCACAGGGAAGACAGAGTTTCGGTAGAGGGAACGAAGAGAACATTAAGTCAAGCCAGAACTCCCCACTGGAAATGTGCACAGTACAACTCAAGGGGACAGTTTATTCTCCATCTGAGTAACACATTAGTGGGCCATAGAGATTCACATCAGAAGAAATGGGATGGAGTATGGGTTGGGAAGTATAAAGAAGAGATAGTAGGGTGTAGCAAGTGTTGAATAAGGGAAGGATAGAGGAAATCAGAATGACTTGCAGACCCTGGGAATAGGGAGCTGATGAGAACAAGGTGTGTGGGGCAGAGTGGGGGAGGGGACAACACACTATTCTGCCTGGACTTGGCCTTGGTAGACAATATTTGAACTTGAGGTGCTATAGCCAAAGCAAAGGAAAATTAGTCATCTCCATAGCAGCTGCCTGGAATTCTGTTTGAACCCAGATTTGAAATCTCTGTCCATACTAGGCCTTGATTTAGGGGAAGCACAGTATAGCCTGCAGTTTAGAAGCACAGTATATTCTGCCCAGTTTGGAAGTACAGTATGTTCTACACAGGTGGTGTAAGACCAATGATAAAGAAAATGGAGACTATGATTAAAAACTCATAGGAAAAGCAAATGTTTGAGTTTGGGAGATAAGTAAAAAAAAGACATACGGGGGAAATAATGCTAAGAACATTGACTGTTAAACTGAGAAGACATGTTTAATTCAAAGTAAAAGGGAAGCTCTTGGATATTATTATTGAGAGACGTAGGGAAATAATTGGAGCCCTGATTTTTAGAAATGGACCAGAGGAAAAGACAGCTATATGGAGGTAGAACTAACAGCAGCTTATAGCTGGTTAGAAGGAAGGAGAAGGTACAAGTCATGCAGTAAATGACTATAGCAGTTATAAACAGGCTCTAAAGTCACTTACTGCCTTATCACCTTGAAAAGTCATATAATTTTTTTGTGCCTCATTTATGCTCCTCTGTAAAATTGGTGTACTTATATTATCCATTCAATAGGATGATTGAAAGGATTAAATGGGCAAATACATGTAAAATGCTTTGAAAAGTATCTGATATACAGTAAGTACCACATACCTAAGAGATATTTTGGGACTCTAGGCTTATCTCTTGAGAAATTGGTGGATATGGTGGTGCCATGAACTGAGAAAAGAAATACGGGACAAGGGCATATTTGCGGGGAGAGGAGAGGATTAGTCAGAAATCAAAGTTGTTTAGATTCCATCCTTAGTCACGCCAGGTGTTGTGCAGGTAACCCTGTCACTTGTGTAAGCTGTGAGGGAAGCTGATAGCACAGAGCCAGGCAGAAAAAAATAGAATCATCCTCGGGTGTGATGGTAGGATTAGACTTTGAACATGGAAGGATCACTCCACTCTCAGAAAGAATATTGCTATATAGAGAGATGTTTTAAGGCCAAGGACCAGGAAGCTGAAGGAATTACTTTGAGTGATTTTAATAGTGAGAGAAGTTCAGTTCCTTTAGAAACAAGAAGGATCTGGGGCAGTGGCTGGCAACCTAGAGGGTGAGACCTTGGAAATAATAGCTATAGAAACTGAAATGGTCACCTAGTAATAAACAAAAGAAATACAGTCACCAGCCTGTGGAATCTTCTTGAAAAAATGTCTTTTCAGACTTCATTTTTCACACGGGGAATAAGTTCTAATATTTAGATATTTTATGTCAACCATGAAACCCAAAGCTTTTCCTAGATGAATGCTAGCAATGCCACTAAGCTGAGTATTGAAAATAATTTTAGTTTGTTGAAAGGTATGTGATGTGCCTGCGTGAAGATTGTGTGTGTGTGTGTGTGTGTGTGTGTGTGTGTGTTGTGTTGGAGGTAGTGGTGTGATGGTATAAAGTAACACTATTCTCAGAGTTTAATTAACTGAGTTATTTGAGTTTCACTGGGTAATGTCTAGAAATTTCTTAAAGATTATGTTCAATAAATTATCAAACAAGTTATAAATTAATTGACTTTTACAAATTATAAATTAATTAAGTGACTTTTACAATAATCTATTGACTACTCTGAGGAACCTAGTGTCACTGATTTTTATCCTCTTGAACTATCTTTTCCTTATAATATAGGAAATAGAAAGGGCAGAGTGAGACATCTGGCTTTCCCTCTGTATATTGATCAAAGCCCAAAAAGGAAATGTGGGATCAATTCCATGTCATGGTGGTTATTATTACAGCACATGGAATAACTGTTTGGACTTTAGCCTGATTTATATTCTAGGATGGCTCTCAGTATCCTGCAGAGTCAGCACTGCTCATTTTGAGGTCTTTTCCATCTACTTTACATGCATAGTTGCTCAGCAACTGGTGGGTTTAATTCAATATGAGCAGTCTTAAGGCAAAGAGGAAACCCACAGGCACCAGACTAGTTTCTTCAATTTCAGCCAATTTCAGTGGTGTCAGGAGGAGTCCTGGACTTATGACTGGCACTGCGCCCAGGAAACTGACAGATCTACTGGGTCCCTTAGTGGATTTTGAATGGTTCATTTTTAGGGAGTTGATATTGTCCTGTGAGAAGGTGGAATGCCAGCTGGTTTTTTAAAAAAACTCTTCAGCTTTCTGTGGCATCTCCAGTAAACCCGTCGTATGGAAGGGTAAAGCAAGGTTTATTAAAAGTAACTTAGGCTCAAAAAAATCTTGTAATATAATCCTTCTATTTAGAAATACTACCTGGATACTAATGGTTAGATGTATTGCTCAGTGGAGTAATAACACTGACCAACTGGAATAATAATAGTAATCATTTGTTGAGTATTACCTACATACCTGAATATCTTTTAACCCTTACAGTAATCCTTCATGTTAGATACGATTCCCATTCTATAGTTGAGAAAACTATGTCTCTAAAAGATAAGTTCCCAGTAATCATACATCTAATAAGCAACAAATTTAACATTTAAATCAAATTTTCTCTCATGTTAATATATTAGTTTGCCTCTCAATAGGAAAAAATGGGGGGGAAATTATGCTGCTCTTTCATGCTAGAGCCAGTTCATATTTTATATATATATTTATAAGATTGTTTCTTCCTCTTCATTATGCTCGGTGAGTGTAAGACCTCTGATGGGGAACCTAAGTTTTAGAGATATAGTAACATCAACATGCATAAAAGCCTAACCCTAAGTAGATTTTTTTCTGACCATATCATTGGGATGTTCTTCAGAACTTAGAAGCACAAGAAATTTAGTTTAAAAGAAGCTATTCTAGTTTTAGCCTAAGGTAAAATATTTTTACACATTTTATCTATCCAACTGCCTTTACGGTAACTCAGGAGTCATGCCTTCTGCTGTTATTGAACTTCCCATCATGCCTAGCAAGAGAGGGTTTTTGGTAAATTTTAAGAATATCTGATTCCCTAACTTCACTTCTTCCAATATTCATACTTGTAGGCCACTTAGTATAGACTTACACCTGTCCCAGCTGTGGGATCAATCTAATTCTTTGCCAGATGGAATCTGCATGCTTTAGGTTAATAATTTGATGGTTTCATAGCCATTCATACCTCTTGTTCTGGCTTTCTAGGTATGGCTATGTGCTTGGTTCTAGGAACCAGACTGTTGCCTTATTGATTCTGTACATACCCCTTTCTTGTTGTTGACCTAGGTATTACTGCCTTCTTGGTCCTGTTTCTCTGGCCAGGTCTTCAGATACCTGTAGCAGACCTTTGCAATGCTCAGGCCTCCTATATCTACCTAAATCTCCATAAATATCCTACCCCTTACCTACCTGATTAAAAACCCCATCTAAAGGCCTACTATTGGCTCTGCTCTGAGAGCACATCCTACTCTGGTGAATTTTTCTTTGCCTCTGATCTATGATAAATCATCTGACCTGAGCTTTAAGTCTGACATGATTTCTAATTGAAAGAAAACCTCTTATTTTAGAGGTTTGTTCATTAGGATATTGAACTATGTTTTTCTTTGGAAAAGTTGAAAGCAGCTAATTAACCTTCTATTCTCAATAGCCACGTGGTAGAAAAGGATATGGCTACTTCCCCCACTTCTTAAAAAGAGGAGACTAAGAAAGAGTCAATCGTGACTATTTCAGATTTCTCATGCATGAATATATACAATGAATAAAGTCAGCATAAGAGTTTCCATTAACAGGCTCTTAGAGTACCTCCGTATGCTTATCGTAGTTTAGTTAGCCCAACGAGACCATCACAATTATGCAAATTGAGAACAGAAGGGAATCACTCAATAATCAATCCAAAATCCATGGAGAAGCCTTTCAACAACCAAATTACAAGTATTTCTTGAGCATTTTAAACAATAGTTAAAATTTATTAAGCAGTTAAACAATACATGATGTTGTGGGGTATACACGTGTGTTCTTCACTGTCAAGGGATTCACCAACTTCAAGATTTGGTAGTTCGTGGGTACACATGATGTTCTATCTTTTGGTGCCATGTCACAAGACAGAATGAGAGTAGCAAGGAATTATTCCCTTTTTAAAACAGGCCATTGAGGAAAGAGTCCCCTTAAATTGCCACACCTAGACTTTATGCCTGACATCTAGTGGTCACTCTAGGTATCGTGCAGCACACGATACCAATCAACACTTGACTGTTGGTAAGGAGCAGTGAAGATTTGAGGTAGCTCAAGTGAAAATGCATTCCCACTGGCTTCCTCTCTCACAGTCCTGAACATACTACATGTATTGTTCATTACACCACATTTTCTAAATATGATTCTAAATAATAATTTAATTTTAGAGCTAGAAGGCCTCTCACACAACTTTCATTTAATTATAGTATAATCACTGTATAAGGATGTGGAGAAAAGCAAAACTTTAAAATTTCTGACTTTAATGAATGTTTTATGTAAAATCAACCCATTGAAAAGATGACTCCCTACCTGTTTACTACTATTGCTTATTATTTTTACTTTCTGACAAAAAGTGAATATTTATTTACTAACTTAGCTCCTAAGGGGATATATTTAACTGCTAAACAGTGAAAATAATTGTAACATAACTCAGAGTCTTGCTTTGAGGATTTAAGGATTTAAATCATGTAAATAATTTTGTACAGTGCCTGGAATATAATAGGTACTCAAGCAGTATTCCTTATTAGTATTTTTTATTTTGGGTTTCATGATAACAGCTATTATATAGTTTTCAATCCATGCACATTAGCAACCCTATTACCTGTGAGAAATGTTCTTTCCCCCAAGTATTAAGGTCTACCTATTTAGTAAATTCAAATGTTATATGTGATATTCAATGACCATAAAGATTTACATCTAGTCCAGACCTCTCATTTACATATAAGGAAACATTACTTGAGATGTTATGCAACTTTGCAAGATTATACAAATAGTTAAGGATGAGAATAGAATCTGGGTTTTCCCATGTTTCCCAATGCATGTACCAGCACCACAAGTGGCTCATTTAAATCTTCAAACTGATGCTGACAAATGCATTTTCTATTATATACTGAAATATAAGATGTAACACTGTAGCTTTATACTATACAGGTATAATGAAGTTAGATACATTTTTACATTTTGAAAAAAATATTAATAATTTTGACAGTAATACGAGGCAATTTTTAGTCATTTTCAGAAAATTAGTGATATAGATAAACGAAAAGGTAAAACAAAGCTACCATACTCCATTGCTCATAAATACATATATAATACATATTTATTATGTTCATTTTTGTTCATTTTTAGTGTTCTATAAACAAATGCACATGTTTCAATTAAAATAAAAACACACTGTTTTATAATTTGGGATGTTTATTCAGGTTATGAACATATTTCCACATTGATATTTATCTATAGCATCGTTTTTATTGATTGCATATATCTATTATATGCTTATACCAAAATTAGTTTAATTAATTACTCTTTGAGGTCAAATTAATAATCAACACAGAAAATTAGGCTGTTGGTTAACAGCAGGGGGAAACGGGGAGTGAGAGAAAAACTTAGTAGTGCTGTTCAACGCCCTTTTCCTCCCTCATTCTTTAGACTTAGGTCTTTATGTGCCAGATAACGGTATCAGATAACTGAAGGAAGGCATACATAGATGAGGATGTGATGACTTAGGTCGTGATAGGAAAGAAGGTGGCGTATTCAGTTAAGGGACTATCAAGTAATAACCTTGGAAACATGGTTCTATAAATGGCAGAAAATGGAGCACATTTCAGAGTCCAAAGATCTAAGGGGAAACTACCAAAGAGAGAGTAAACCTTCCTCCCCTCCCCCACCTCACGTCTCCAGTGACTTGGTCCAGGCCCATTCATCACTGAGTTTGGGCATGGCTCTAAGTTTATATATGTGTCTATAAATTTAATATTGGATTATAAATATACATATTTTAAATATGCATGCATATCTTTTTACGTAATTGTTTCCTGAGAACGCAGCAGAGGGCTGACCAGCATAGGCATGTATTCACAGGTGTGGTGGGGACGGGCAGTGCTAACTGGACATGACCTTCTCTTAGAGAGTGACTGATCCAGGGTCTCATGACAGAACTAAGTCTACATAAAGTTGGAACTCTAATGATAAATGATCCACCAAATTTCCATATTGTGGGAAACAAAGAATAATGTAAAATTATATGTGAATATAACAAGAGTCAGGGCAAAATTACATCCTTTCCTGTCTCTCTGTGCACCTAAGTTTTTCATTTCCATCCATCACACCTTCACAGTTGAGCAAAAACTATCTGTATGAAGGCATCTGGAAAGTTTCTCAGCTTGTGCTATTGCTTCCTTTCTCGCATGCTCTTCTATAGCTCTGCGTGATCCTTTTGACTCCAACATCAAAAATATATATTGTGTATGTTTTCCTTATAAAATATGTTTTGTCACTCAATAGTGTACTCCTCACTTTTTCTGCAATACTAATAGCAAATTATTGAGAACACTAGTAATGCTCTTTGGATCCTGCTGGGTATATCCACAGGTGCTGCCTTTGATCCACGTATCTGTCTTGTGTGCAGCCTGTCACAGTGCAAGTGAGCAAGGGAAGCCAAGTGCCAGCGGCCCTGTTTGGGGATGGGCGCATTGAGAATGGCCCGCCAACCACGCTGGTCTTGCAGAATTAGAGCATGCGTGGACTCTCAGGTCTGCACCTAGCGTGCTGACAGGTGAAAAGCATTGGAGAAAAATTGGCAGTTTGTGCCTTCCAGGAGGCAAGAGCAGGAAATGACTTATTCTCCCCCTTTGGAAGGGCGCTTCTGATTTCTAAAAGACAATTTGGAAATAGTAATAGTCACAAATAGAAAACTATAGTTTCCCCATCTCTAAGAATAAAAATCGATGGCCATTTCATAGAAAAATACAATAAAATCACAGGTAAGGATTAGCTATACTGGCTGATGAATGGTGTTTACTTTTAAAAAAACCTCTCTTGTCTCCTATTGTTTCCTATATCAGATAGAAAAGGGCCGAAAGCTCAGCTAGTATAGCATTATTGAAATAGTATTCACATCTCACTCCAGTAGATGGTTCACACACTTTAATTTCTGTTAAAAAACTTAATTAAATTGCATGATTTATTAGTTTGTGTTAGATATTGAGAAAAGCAGTCTGGAAAACCTATACATTTTGTCTAAGACCGAGCCAGCTGTCTCAGAGGAAAGACTTTTGGTCTTGTGTAAATTTTGTAAACTACTGAATTACTAACAGGCTCTTTGTTAGATGTTCTTATACTCTTAATGGACTCCACATCACTTGAAAAAAAAGTGTTCTAAAGGGAGAAAAGGCAGTGTGTATTTTGTTAAACAAGTCATCAGAGTTAATAGATATTTTTCTTTGATTTCTAACCGAATTGGCTACATTTCTATAACTATTAGCCCATAAAGGTATTTTGTAACATAGTCCACCTCTAATTCCACTTTCTCTAAAGCCAACTGTCAACTATATTTATCCCCAGGCTTTCAAACCTTCTACAAATGCACATCCTTCTGTGATTGCTTTAAGAACACAACCTTAATTCGGCTTTCTACACTCCTTCTGGTTTATGGTGATATTAAACTCAGGGAAATTCACTCATTGAAATCAATCTGGGGGAAAAGGCCCACTGGTCTATAATTTAAGATTATTTAACTGTTCATAGGCAAACGATTAGATAGCATAATCATTTACTGAACCTCAATCTGTGGTTTTTTACATTCTCTTACATGCTACATGATGGATGAGAATAGAGAAAGGAGAGAAAAATACCAACAAGCACCAGATACCTGAGCCATTCTGCAACTCTAAGTTAAAATGCCTTTGGAAAGATTGAGAGAAGACTGACAGAATCGTCTAAGATGTTTCATATGTGTGTATAGACACACAGAGTCACATGCATATGTGTGTCCATGCACACACACTACACACACACTACACACACACACACACACACACACACACACACTCATACACACATACACTTCTTGCAATGACCTCATCAAGGAGCTCCTCCCTAATTTAGGCCAAAGCTTGCAAAAAAGTCAGTCGTTTTTTTCTTTTTCCTGACACTATGACATCAAAACAGTATGCAGGCATTAGACAGTATTTATTAGCTTGTAAGGCCAGAGATAATGATCCCATTCAATCAGAGTACATGAATAATTCAAGAGTCCCAACTTCACATAATGTCTGGCTCCACTTTTAAAACCAATAAAAGAACCGTTTGTATCATTTATTTATTTTTGGTGATAATGGGTAAAAGACAAAAGAGGTGTGTGTGTGTGTGTGTGTGTGTGTGTGTGTGTGTGTTTCCAGCAAAGAGAGCCTCTTGGGTCTTTCATTTTAAACTGATCAAAGATGGTGCCAAAAAACAATGTATGTGTATGTAGACATGAAAAAGCATGATACTACAATGAAGATATACAATTGTGTCTCTGGGTTATCTCAACATAAATTTGTTGAAGGTGTTTTAATCACTGTGAATGGTTTAATATTATTTTACACACTACTGCTAGGAAACAATTATGTTTTCTGCAAGACTGTTGAAGCTATAATTTCAGGGGTCATTTCTGCAATGTGCAATCTGAAAAGTACATTTGAAAGAGGAAAGAGTATTTTAAACACTAAAGAGTCATTGAAATAATTTAATCTTAAATGCTGTTTCTCATTTTCCAACATTAACAGTGAAAGTCATTGGGAAAAGGCACCATTTTCCCTCTAAATCAGCTCTGACCTATAGGACTTCCTACAAAGAAGGATATTTTCGATATTTACACTGTCCAATATGGAAGCCATTAGCCACGTGAGGATACTGAGCACTTGTAATGTGGTGGGTGTGTGCAACCAACAAACTGAATTTTAAATCTTATTATCTTTTTAAAAATTTTTATTTAATCTTATTTACTTTTAATTTTATTAAATCTTATTTACTTTTAATTAATTTAACTATACATAGGCACACGTGGCTAGTGACTCCCTGTTGGACATCACAGCACTTAGGTCCTCAAGGAGAATGGCTAGTGGATTATAAATATTAACAGGTATATATTTATTATTAAGGTATTTCAATCCTTTTAAATTTAAACATCTTTTGCATTTTAAATATATTTATATTGAAATTATCACTTTCTTATTACAGATTATCCAGATATTTATGATTAATCTATTATGTACTTTCTTTTTCTAATTCATTTAGCAAAAGTGGAGTGAAATAGTGTTCCAATTGCTGCTTTTGGTAAGATGTAGTATAAGATATATGATACAATCATTAGAATGAACCAAGAGGAACCAATATACAAATTATGTGAGAAGAAGCTGTTATTTATATCTCAATGGCTCAACAATAAGCAAAAATGTATTATCAATTTAAAAGACTTTGAGAAGAAACTTTATTTGGGATATATTCCCTAAAAAAAAAATCGAGTCTTTAATTAGCAAATTAGCTGTTGAAAAAATATAAAATGATTATAGGAATTGCAGAAGTGATGATTGGCACTCTTATTTATTGGACTCTTGGAGTAGGTTTTTGCTCACTCTCATGCAGAATATTCTGAAGAAGAAGAGGAATCAGCAAAGTAAAAATGAAAGGTTAGGAGTCAGTGAGATCGATCAATATGCCTCTCAGGTTTATTTGAAGTTTATAAACAACTAATATATGCATTGTTTCAATCAGCTGTCCACAGAAGGAAGGTCATTATTAAATCCCAAGATACAGATGCATTTGTTAACTTCCAGATACAGTCCAAGTGCATGCTTGTGCATTCATATTAGCCACTAATTAAGGGCCGCTTGGGGGGACTTTACACTCTTAAACTGGATTAGTGAAAGTGATCAAAGGACCAATTGGGTTTTGTAAATTGAGTTTTACAAGATAGGGAGTGGACTTTGAAAAGGACTTCCTAAATCAGACATTGATTTCTTCGTCACGGCCTTAAAATGAAGGCTGTCATTAAAAGGATTTGAGAAGAATCATCAACTGAATGTTGCCACTATCTCCATAGTAGCTGAAATGTGATGCATTATACCAACAATTAGTGTCAAACTTCCAGAAGCAAAACCCAGCGGCACTTCATCATTAGAAATTAAGTTTGAGGCAAAGGTTTCTTTCCCTATGATAGTGGCTGATTTAGGAAGAATTTCATTACTATTATCCAGAGGCGTTAATATTTTTATAAACCTAAATTAGTGGATTTCTGAGTTGGATAATAAGGTTCGTTAGACACAAACGTAATGTTTACATATATTTTCTACTATTATTGTTGTTTTGTTAAAGTGTCATTTTTTGAGTTTGAATTTCAATTTGAGGTTCAACACCTTATTTCTAATCCTCACAAAACCTTGTAGAGTGCATGTTCTTATTTTGAAAATGATTGAAAAAAGATTTCAAAGAGATTAGTAAATTTCTTTATGGTCTCATGGACAGCAGGTAATAAAAGAGAACAGTTCATCAATTTCTTCATGTTTATATGGGCAGCAGGTGCTAGAACTAAAAGTGAATCCAGAATCATCCAGATCCAAAGCCCTTGTTTATCTTCAACACCATTTTACCTCTCTAATATTGCATATGCAGTACACAATATTTAAGTCTGTTTACAAAAACATATTCCTTTACAAAAATTAAAGTATGTGATCTAAGTCACGTGTTTGGGGCGAGCTTTTGCCTCTGGTTAGGCTTTTTTCCATCTTATCTATGGAATTGGGTTATTGACCATTACTCCTCATTTACAGGAAGCACAGAATTCTCCAAAAATTAGACCCAAAGAAAGTCATATTTTGTCAACATCTGTCTTCTGCGCATTCTGTGGTGTGCATTTTTTTATTCAAAACCAATGGTTCTGATTTAGTTCAGAGGCTCCTTGGAGAATTTGATACATATTGACCATTTTTTAAAATATACAATATATGTATAATTATACAGATTCAAGAACCCGTACAAACCTGTACAAACCTGAAGTGCAGGTTTGTCTAAAGTATGACTTTCAGTTTTCTGCAAAGAAAGATAGGATAATATTCTGAGCTTTTTATAGGAACAAAGGATAGTCAGTGTATTAGCTTCCTAGCATTGCCATAACAAATTACCAAAAGGTTGATGGCTTAAAACAACAGAAATTTATTCTTGCATAGTTCAAAAGGCCAGAAGTCTGAAATCAAATTATCATCAGGGTTGTGTGTCTCTGCTAAGATTTTGGAAATAATCCTTCCTAGCCTCTTCCAGCTCCTGGTGGCTGCAGGTGCTTCTTGTAGCTGCATCATTCCCATTTTTACCTCCACCTTCACGTGGCCATTTCCTCTGTGACTGTCTTCTCTTGTCTTTTATAAGGACATTTGCCATTGGATTTAGGGCCCATTGGTAATCCAGCATGATCTCATCTCAAAATCCTTTACTTAATTACATTTGGAGAGACTTTTTCCCAAATAAAGTCACATTCATAGTTTCCAGGGGTTAAGATGAGGATATATTTTGGGGAGGCCACCATTCATCTATAGGCCTTTAAAAAAAAAACAAAAAACAACTCATTGCCCCACATAACCAGTCCAGAAAAAGGCCTGAAAATATTGTACTACTACTTAGAATGTAGTTAACTCAAAACAATTGATGGAAACAAAAAAACAGAAAGGCAAACTCTAGACCTAAGTAGGAGGCAGTATGTGCAGTGGTTAAGGGCACACACACAAACATCACATTGACTGCCTGGGTTACAATCTCACAGACATGCTCTGTCACTGAGGATGAGCTGTGAACCTTTGCAATCTTCACTTCTGTCATCTGTGTAATAAGACGAGTGTCTTCCTGATAGGGTTTTTGCAAAAATTAAACAAAAAAATCTCTGTCGAGAATTTAGCATAGTGCCTGTTATGAGGTAAGCACTATGCTAAAGGCCATCAGTATACGCTCCCTTGAAGCACCCTTTGATGTTGCATAGGCATAGTTATCTCTTTATTTATTTATCTGTCTACTTACCTACCTATGCACCCATCCATCATTTATTTATTCATTTGCTTATTTGCATTATGAAAAATTATTATAAATAAGACTTAATCAGATTCCCACAAATACGGAGGCTTTCTTTCTGAGATGTCATCTTCATGGGCAACAAGCATAATGACTATTCATTTTACCTATAAAAACCCTAAAATATTCATTCATACATTCACCATTTATTGGACACTATTATATCAGGGCTTGTGATAGAAACAAGAGACCAAAAGATGATTTGGACAATTTCAGCTGTCAAAAAATTCACATTCTATTCAGGGTGGCAAGTTATACAATAATTGTAATCGAGCATAATTGATGTTTTGAAGATCAGGAAACCATGGTAAACAAAGTGAGTGCAGGGAGTGTGCAATTTAGAAGGGCAGAGGAGAGGCTGGTTAAAAGACTTTTTCCCAAAAGAGAGTATATTGTAGTGAGAAGAGCACAGGTCCAGGAGTCATGGAGAAGTTAGAGGAATGAATCCTATCCTTGACACTGATAAGCTATTCCTTAGACTCTCAGTATCCGCATCTGTAAAATGAGGCTAATATCTATCTTACTGCATTGTTTAGAAATTCATTAAATAATGCACTTAGAACAATACCTGGCACCTAGCAAAGGGTATATAAATATTACCCATTTAGTTGTTTTTGTTGTTATAATCACATTAATCAATCTCCTGGTGCATAGAAGTTTAAAAAGTCATGTTTCCTTTTTTCCCCTGATGGCAGTTTCCATTTCAGAATCTCTCATCAAAGAAGTCATCTGTACCTATACCACCCCGCCTTGCCTTATTTTCTATACTATATGATAAGAGCACATATGTATTCAAATAATATACTTATTTTTTCTGCACACAACACTGTAATCTTCTTGAAAACTGGAAAAATATTTTATTCATATGTTTCCCTAACATATACATAATAAAATGTCTGGCAGTTAGTCAGTGACTGTTTCTTGAAGTTTTAAGGTTTCAGGTACATACTTTCTTGTGCCCCTACTCTCCCCCCCACCCCCCCACCCCCACACAAAATTAGAAAAGCTATGAAGCTGTATTAATATTATCCAAAAGAAATTCCACTTAGACAACATTAAATCAGAAGTTTAGGACAAGGTCCATTTCATGTAATTGTGTTAGTTTTCTACTGCTATGTAACAAATTACCATAAACATTTAAACTATAATAATTTTTCATAATGCAAATAAACAGATGATTTAAAATAACATATATTTGTTACATCCACAGTTGGGGTATGGCTAAGCTGGGTTCTCTTCTTCAGGGTCTTACAGTGTCAAAATCTGCAGCCTGATCAACTGGGAAAGGATTTGCTTCCAAGCTCCTTCAGGTTGTTGGCAGAATTCACTTCCTTTCAGCTTTAGGATTCATGGCAGCTTGCTTCTTCAAAGCCAGCTAGGAAGATGGCACCTCTAGAACAGGGTGGAGTCTTATATAATGTAAGGTTGTCAAGGGAGTAATATCCCATGACCTTGCCCATATGACATAATATAATAATGGGAGTGACACCCAATCATCTTCTCCACATTCTATTGGTTGGAAGCAAGCCCTGCCCACCCTCATGAGGAGGAGACTGTACAAGGGGTAAACTCCAGGAAGTAGGGATCATTGGGGTCACTTTAAAGTCTGTCTTCCACAATAATGTTAAGAGTGCCCAAGTATTCTGGACTTCAGATTTGTTACAAAGCATTCTTAATCTTTTATCCATTGGTGCTTTTATTGAAGACTCAGGATTAGATAATAATAGTATCTAACAATGCTGCATACATTAAGGAGAAAAAAATGTGAAAAAGAATTCATTAAAACTTCACCTGATATAAAAATCATGCAATTCTGAGGTACGCTACTCTGTGAACTTCGAAGTATCTATTAGTTGATATAGTGTGGTAGAGCCATCATTAGGAAGATAATTCATCACACTAGAAGAGTTGTACTGTGCATTATAAATTACTATAATAATACACTACACCTGGTAGTTATTAATTTTAGTCCTGTCTGAGTTATCATAACACGAAACCATTTTGTGTTTGAAGAAAGACAAATAGAAGTTCATTTTCTTGGTGTTTTGAGATATGGTGAACACAAGGTGCTCAAGAATCATAATTAAAAGTTGAGTTACTGTACTTTGTAGACCAGAGTCTGTTATTACATGGATATGGTAGTTAAATTTTTTAACTTAGTTATTTTTTAAAATAGCCAGTCTATGTTTTCCTTTATGAAGGTGGTTGGGAAGCTAATCTGCCCAGGATATCACATTTCCAGGATGATTCAGCCAGTCTGGCTGCCCCAGAAAAGGGTCTCTTTCCCCTGCAGGTCTCATTTAAACCCTCAGGTTAATGTAAGAAGGACATCTTCCCAGCTTGAGGAGGACTTTGCCAGTAGTTGTGTGTTCCTCATGGAACCTCTGAATCAGGACTCAATTCAGGAAGATCCTCAATTCAGGGATCAGGGAGATTGAGTTACAGAGTGAAGAAGTTGTGATGTCAAGTAATACTGTTAGGCAAATGCTACAGCCCCACAGACAAATATTAGCCATGCCCAGTGAATTATTTTTACTAAGGAACAAGGACCTAATGATGTCCAACAAACCATGAGGGGGAAAGTGCCTATGACTTCTATAGTTTAATTACTCATGAAGAAATTAATTTTGATAAACATTTAAGTTCAAATATTTCCTTATGTATTTAATATTTTGTGAATAAAATACTATTATATGCTAAGTCCATCAGTTCTTCATTCAGTGATAATTTCTCAATCCATATTTTAAAACGCACAATGTAACTTTGTATATGAGTACTTGAAAAATGATGCCTGTAGCTAATTAGTAGTCTCATCCTGGCAAGCTGGGCCTTTTTGATAAGAAAGCTTTAAATGAAATGTCTTTATGAAGCATTTCATGTCATATTGACTATATGGAGTGGTGAAAACATTCTGTAGTATCCTCTACTGTTCACTCGTTCATGAGTGAGTAGACATAGCACTGTTGTAGACATTGGAGATTAAACAATGTATAAAATAAAGTTTCTGCCTTCATCATGCTTGTTAGTAAAATGGGAAGTGATAAGTAGACAAAAAATAGATATGTAACCTAATATTGAGTAGTGAGGGGTGCTATGCTAAAAAAAAATAAGGTGTCTCAGTTATGGCTGCTATAACAGACTACAATTGACTGGGTTGTTTATAAATAGAAATTTATTTCTCACAGTTCTGGAGGCTAGAAGTCCAAGAGTAGGGGGCCACCATGGTCCGGTTCTGGTGTGGGCCTCTTCTGGGTTGCCGACTGCCGATTTCTCATTGTATCTTCACATGGAGGAAAGAGCAAGGTTAGCTCTCCTGCCTCTTCTTATGAGGACACTATTCCCCCCCATGAGAGCCTCACCCTCATGACCCAATCACCTTCCAAAGGCACCACTTCCCAGGACCATCACATTGGGGATTCAATTTGTTAAAGTAATTAAAGGAGGCAGCTGTCAGATAGAGGGGGCTCTAATGCCTTGCTAGCCTATGACACATTTTAGAAGAGCAATGTTATTAACATAAGGTTTCCTTGCTGTTTTATTTGTGTAGTTGTTGATACCACACAAACCATAATCTGGGAAAAGCTGGTCTCATTTCTCTCTTGACTGTTTCTAGTCATGGCACTAAGACTGAGGGTTTTGTAAGTATTGAGTTTGTATGTAGCTGCATTTATCTCTCTGGCTGCACTCCAAAATGAAATAGAAATTATGTCTGCATAATAATTTCTTTTGTTCCTTTCTGCTGACCTATATCATTGATAGTGTTATGTGGACAGGGTTACAAATGACAGAATGATAACATCATGCCAACTTTTAGGCATTTATACACTGAATTTCTTTTAAAATTTTGTCACAGTTGGGCACACAAATACAAAGAGTGGATTCCCACATGCAAAACGAATAGAAGCAATTTCTTGGTAATGCACAGCTTCTAAACAAAAAAGGGGGAAAATTTAGATTTGGATAATTGAGCTCATCTTTATCAATGAAATTTGCCTCAATACTCTTATCTTCTTCTCTACCTGCCTAACACCTGCTTTTTTCTTTTCTTAGAGTTTCTTTTTTGAAGCCCAAGAGCAAATTAGCTCTCTCCCTACTGTGCTCCTTAATACATTCCAAGTTCCCAATCACAACACTTTCTCCAAGACTAATATGATTTCCTCTTTATTTTTATGTACTTCCTACTGCACTGTAAAGTATTTGTGGACTGAGATTATTTCTCTGGTTTACCGTTTTATTGCTGGTGCCTAGCATGGTATCTGATACATAGCACATGCTCAATAAATATTTGTTAAATTAATGTGCTATCTCCCCTTTACTTTGCAGATATGTACATAATATATAGTATATATACACAGAGGATAAGACCAAGAATGAACAATTATAAGGACATAATATCTCATTATAATTTTGGCATTGATCGTTGATAGCATTGAAGAACACAATGTAATAATCTTCTGCTGTCTTTACTATACACATTGGCTGGGCATTCTGGATATTAGATTGGCTGAACATTTTAAGAGTCAGTTCTCCTGGGATGAGTACTGAATAATGTTGGCTAAATTAGATTTCCATTATACACATGCTTTGTGGAAATATCCGTTTTACCTTCATTTTCTCTTTCTTTCTTCTCTCTCTCTCTCTCTCTCTCTCTCTCTCTCTCTCTCTCTCTCTCTCTCTTTCTTTTGAGTTCTTGTTTAAGAAATAATTTTGACTGTCAAACAGTTAAATTCTGGGTAGCACTGCTAAGTTTGGCTTCTGTGTGGTTGATATTCTTTTTATTAACTTTAAATAGCATGGTAGGAAGCTACTGTTATGAAATACAGTTGTAAAATTTTCCATTTTATTTTTTTATATGCACCTTTGAGTATTTTAGATACTTTGCTTTGAGTAGAATTTACAATCCTACACTGTATGTGATGGATCACCAAGAGAGTTAAAAATGGTGTAGCCTACAATGGAAATAGTGGATAAGACTTGGTTAGTCAGGGTTCTCCAAAGAAACAGAACCAATAGCATGGATGGATAGTTGATAGATGATAGATAGATATAGATAGATAGATGATAGATAGATAGATAGATAGATAGATAGATAGATAGGCGATAGATAGATGGTAGAGATTTTAAGGAATTGGTTTTTGGAATTGTGGAGGCATCAAGTTCACTACAGGGTAGCCCAGCTGGCTGGAGACCCAGCAAAGAGTTGATGCTGCAGTTCAGCTCTAAAGGCCATCTGTTTGCAGAATTGCCTCTTTCTTGAGGTAGGTCAGTCTTTTTCTATTTAGACCTTCAACTGATTCTGAGGCCCACTCCTATTTGGAGATTAATCTGTTTTACTCAAAGTTTACTGATTTAGATGTTATTTACCTAAAAAAAAATACCTTCACAAAAACATCTAGAATGATGTTTGAACAAATATCTGCATACTGTAGGCTGGCTAAGCTGACACATAACTGTAACTAACAATCACAGTCCATATAATGCATCTCTATCTTTTCCTTGTACCTAATGGACATACACAGCTTAGAAGGAAAAAGCTGTTATGCCAATCTTGGTTGGGATCTCTTCCACCAGAGCGAGGAGTATTTAGGAATCAATGGTACATAAGATCAATAATTTTTGCCATTAAATTTAGAACAAGCTATTCTCTCAAATTGTGTGGTTATAGGTATTCATTTAAGTTGTTCTAAAACAGTGTGCATCAGTTTCATCATTATCAAAAATAACTATAAAGTCACATAGTTGTGGTAAGTAGCATACGCCTTGTAGAATATAATTATTCATAGTGCTTGGTTACTTCTATGATAAATATAAGGAATCTCATATTGAATATTGGAAATGAAGCCCCAGTGGCTAGAAGCTAGCTCTAAATTTAAAGTATATAATCTGATTGGGTTTTAGCTTTGACAAAATGATTGTTCCTTGTTTCCAATCAATGACAAAGTAGACTAGAAGAACAATAAATTACATACAAAGGTCAGACAATTAAGTTCATGAACTCATCCTAGAAAAAGTGCTACATACCTCATTGCTGAATATCACTATGGTCACCTTTGAAGTACTCCTCTTGAGAAGCTATACACCAATGTCAGTGCCTAGTCAACCCTTCAAAGCAATTTTGGAACTCTTTTTCTGGAATGGCCATCAGAGCTGTCATTGTATTACCCTTGATGTCCTGAATGTCATCAAAATGTCTTCCTTTCAATATTTCCTTTATCTTCGGGTAAAGAATGAAGTCATTGGGGGCCAGATCAGGTGAGTAGGGAGGGTGTTCCAATACAGTTATTTGTTTACTGGCTAAAAACTCCTTCACAGACAGTGCCATGTGAGCTGGTGCATTGTTGTGATGCAAGAGCCATGAATTGTTGGCAAAAAGTTCAGGTCGTCTAACTTTTTCACACAGCCTTTTCAGCACTTCCAAATAGTAAACTTGGTTAACTGTTTGTCCAGTTGATACAAATCCATAATGAATAATCCCTCTGATATCCAAAAAGGTTAGCAACATCCTTGCAACAAGTTCGTAAACTTAATTGTCACACCTTCGTACATGCTACATTTTCTTTTACATTCATGTATACCAATGCTTTTGATCCATGTTTGAGTTCTTCCACAAAGCACAACCAAGAATGCTTGTAAAAATATTGGTCTACATGGAAAAGAAAAGTTCCATGTTTTGGCCATGTGGGAAGACAGGTGGCCATCTGGAAGGGGTCTACTTCTGTGTGTCACAGATGAAAATGGCCTTACCTGACAATAAACAGAAAATGGCCTTATCTGACAATAAACAAAGTGCCCAAAGAACCTGTCAAGGGTCTTGCCATAAGGTAGGCCAGGTGCTCACAATACCACACAAAAAAGGTACTATGCAGTGGAGTCTATACTTTCTTTGATGTATGCAAGCTTCATTATATTTTAGATAATGGAAATTGCATGTGTATTTTCAGAAAGCACTGTGCTGTGTGAACTGCAAAGGAAAAGAAAACACAGGCATGAGGTTTTCAAAGGAAGAAAAAAGAGCAAGAAAAAAAAAGAAACCCAAAACAGTTCACTTCTGTACTCCTATGGTGATAATAAAAAGTGTACATGCTGGAAATAAAAGCATTCACTTTTAAAGGAAACTAAATGTGGTTACGTGCCCTCCCACCTATGTGTAAGCTCAGATTCAAGAGCATATTTGGCAACTGCTACTTCAGCTATTCATTTGCTTCCATAAAACAGTATGTATATTGCATGGGGGTGTTAACTTTATTTTTCTCTTTTTAGTTATTTATTTTCAACGATTTAAAAATATTATAATTATAAATTCTGAAATTAATGTAACTGTATAAATATAAAATTTTTTCTTTGTAGAGACCAGAAAATATAGGCTATGGTAAGTATTTATGTATCAAACTATCCTTTAAATAAAAACAATAGTCAGAGATAGCATCAGAGTATATTAAAGAGTACAATTTTAGACAATAGTTGATAAGAACATAAATTAATTCCTATTAAAACAAGTAACATAAAAAACTCAAATAAGGAGGGTACTTTTTTGATGTATGTAACAGCTTGGGAATGTGTAAATATTTTGAATTTTTGCCACATAGCTAAGTATAAATTCCTAGCATGGATCAAACTGTGGCAAAGAAATTCTGGCAAAACAATAAAACAAACAAAATAAAAAAATCCCAGAAAATATTGAGTCAGTTCCATAAAAGGCAATAAATAAACTGCAAGTAGAAATTGCTTTATTTCCAAGTCAATTCATTTTGGCAAAATGCATGGTAATATAATGTCTTTTATATGGTGCTGAAAGAATACTTTTCAGCACATCATTAATAGATCTGTTACTAATGATTAACATTACTGCATGGCAGTTAATAATCATACTAAAGTAGATATGGTTCCTACAATATAATTTAATCAAATGCCATAAGAGTTTTCTAGTTTTTTGTCTTTCTTTTTTTCTTTTTCATTTTTAACTGACCAACATCCAATTATCCCTGTGTGTGGTTTCTGTGTACAAAGTGAAGACAGTTTTTCTTTTTATATTACCACCATGATCCCTGGGGCTTTAAGAATTATCAGCATCACAACAATAACCTAGAGTTGCCTGGGCAATTAATAATCCTGGAACTTATGTAGTCTTTCTGGATGGTTTTCCAACATTTTAATAATAAAGTTGATAAGGATAACTATGATGATAGCATTTATAAAGAGTCAACTATGTGCTCTACATAAATCACTGTTTCTTCTCATAATAATCCTGCTATATACTCCCAGCAAAATGCTTATTACAGAGGAGGAAACTGGGCCCAGAAAAGCTAAATAACTTTTCCAAGATTGCATAGTGAGAAAAATGTCTAAATGATTAAGCCAAGTGTCTATGACCCTGTAGTTTATATTTTTCTCCATTTACTATGCTGTCTATCTTTATGTGGCTAAATGTTTGTCTTGTAATCAAGAATTAAGCAACTCTATATCACAGGTGCTCAAACAAAAATTTAATATGCCACAATAAATTTTTTTATGTAAAAAGAAAATAATAATACTTCTTATAATTTTGTGATGTAATTTCTTAATTTTAATACTGTCCAAATAAATTAAAACCACTCTGATAAACCACATCATTGCTTTGTTATATATTTAAATAAAATGTAATGATTAAAAATTTTACTGCAGATGAAAACTTCTTTAAAATGCACATGACACCAAATATAGATGTGTTGTGCATGTGTGTTGATATAGAATGCTTCATTGTATTTCAAATTCTGGAATTGGAGGGTATCTATTAAATCAAGACATAAACAGCATCAAAGTTACTGGGTTATTTTGTTAATCTCAGCCATTGCCTGAGTCCCTCACCAGAAATAACAATATGCCAATATTGTCAAGGTTCTGAAACATCTATTTTCTGCACATTTTAGAGTTCCTTACAAGCGCATAGATACTAGTAGTTTTTGCTAGCAGAATGGATGGTAAGTGCTTAAATTTTTTTCCCCCAACATTTTTGAAATAGAAAAGAAAACTTCCTTCTGTTTGACTCAAATTGGGTTTCCAGATGTCCTGGGTCAAAGGTTGGAAATAAAAGTATCAAGTGTTGGCCTACTCTAACCAGACAGCATGCCCAAATGTGTGAGAGCTTTCCCAGAGGGTGTCCTTTTACAGTTTTATTTTTCTCCTGCCTTTCTTAGGAAGAGGTCCATATACACTCAGTGGAATTATGCCATTCTAAGTCTATCTCATAAGTCGTCTAGGTCTCTTTTATTCTTCAGTAATTGACTGCATTATGAACCCTTAAAATGCTTGTTATAAGGCATAAATTTGGAAAGTCATTAATTCTCTTCTTCCTGAATTTGAGGTGCCATGTTCTACTTGGTGATATCTGATATTCTCAATCTCTGATAACTAACTCCTAATATAAGATGAGAGATAGAGGGTGAATTAATATAAAATAAAGACATCATGAACTTGAGTTTTGCTCCACCGAATGGTTGACCTTTAGTAATTACTTTAAATCGTTGGCCTTTAGCAATTACTTTAAATTTAAAATTATATATATTGCTGGCCATATTTATTCATAAATATTGTGATAATTGAAATTTTATCAGGAAATATATTTAAAGGACTCCTTTCAAAGGCTTAATTAAGATGACAGCTTGAAATACCATAGTATCGAAAATTAACCTAGAGCAACATCCATGACTTTTGTTCTTAATTCTTCATGAAATATACTAATTTATGATGTTTCAGTTAGTAACAACAAATATATAATGAGCACCTATGAGAGAGCTGACTAGCAGCAGGAACAAAAAAAATGGCCCTTC
Organism: Hipposideros armiger; assembly: GCF_001890085.2. NCBI lineage: Eukaryota > Metazoa > Chordata > Mammalia > Chiroptera > Hipposideridae > Hipposideros > Hipposideros armiger. Next base: position 494,580 of record NW_017731777.1, read on the forward strand.
CCTTCTATTAAGTTTAAGTGAATTACTGTGTGTGCTCTCTTTATTTTATAGGTTATTTTAGTGCATTGAGACGTTTATGTAGATTTTAAAACTATAAGACATCTCATGAAACAGTTTGTAAAGCTTGTGTCTAACCAATGCCTCTAAGTCCCATGGTGAGGAAACCACAGAGAACAGTGAAGGAAGACAGGAGGAACTGGGAGTGAGAAAAGAGAAAAGTTATGAGGGTAATAAAACAGAAGTACTAAAATTAATCCATAATCTGTTATCAATATGGAAGAATGTAGCATAGGAAACATTCAGTTACAACTGTAAGAACAGCCAGTGCACTTGGGTTCTGTTCTCAAAACCTCAGGCCTTTCATTTTAACTGATACAAGTATGTGGTACAAGGTCTGACAAACTTGTTGCAACAATGTTGCTAACCTTTTTTGATATCAGAGGGATTATTCATTATGAATTTGTACCAACTGGACAAATAGTTAACCAAGTTTACTATTTGGAAGGGTTGAAAAGGCCACTTGAAAGTTAGACGACCTGAACTTCTTGCCAACAATTCATGGCTCTTGGATCACGACAATGTACCAGCTCACACGGCACTGTCTGTGAGGGAGTTTTTAGCCAGTAAACAAATCACTGTATTGGAACACCCTCCCTACTCATGTGATCTGTCACCCAATGACTTCTTCCTTTACCCAAAGATAAAAGAAATATTGAAAGGAAGACATTTTGATCATATTCAGGACATCAAGGGTAATAACGATGACTGCTCTGATGGCCATTCCAGAAAAAGAGTTCCAAAATTGCTTTGAAAGATGGACTAGGCACTGCCATCAATACATAGCTTCCTAAGGGGAGTAGTTGGAAGGTGACTGTGGTGATATTCAGCAATGAGGTATGTAGCACTTTTTCTAGGATGAGTTTGTGAACTTAATTGTCAGGCCTCGTATAATAGACCCTCAAAAATATTTTGGAGTAAATAAGTGAATCTCCCTATTTAGAGAATATTTTTGGTGTTAATCAGTTACACTTTTATGGTAAAATATGACCATGAATTTACATTCATAAATAATATCAGTAGAAGCAGAAGAAATAAATATTTTTTCAAATGTGCAGAAATAGGCAGAGAAAACAGGAATTAGATTCATTTATTAACAAGTACTCATAGATTCTAGTTTTAGGAATTTAAGTTTAGTATATTTCCAAGAGACACACCTCAGAGTAAATAATCACATATAGTAATAGAAAAAAAAATATTGGAGAACATTTGTTCCTGTTCAAAACATCCATGGAAATATTTTGTCTACATAGTTAATCTAAATTCCATAATGCTGTAGGATTTGAACCCTGACCACCAACCTAATCCACTGTGCCACTACCAGCTAGGGTACTGGAACAAAAAGGGCTACGACTGGCAATAGAGCCACAACACAGTTATTGGACCAATAAAAGATGATAGTTTTTTTTATGTGTTAATCCTGTAAACCCAAAGTATGGGCTATTTGAATCCAGGGATGTCTTCAAAGCATGGATTTTAGGACAGGACTAAATTTCATGGACCTTTTGGTATGGACCAAATGTCTCCATGGATGTTTGGCCAGGAGCAAGTGTTTGTTAATCAAAATAATAATAATAATAATAATAATAATAATAATAGCAATAAATGTCACATAGAAGAAATACAATATCACAGTATATTAATAACCATCAAATAATTGAATTATTATTTGTGCCATAATCAATGTTTTATTGAAATGTTTTACCAGATTTTCAAATAAAAGATAATCTCTCCAAAAAAATTCTTTCCAGTAGAAACTAAAATGAAGGTGAACAAAATACAAAATCATTTGTTCAATGCTCTAAAGATATATATTTTTTCTTTTTCTCTCTGATGTTCAGTGCTTCAAAGCATTAGGAAAAAAAATGGGACCCAGAATATGCTAATAAAGTGACTCCCCACATCCACCATGAATTTTTGAAATAAGCCACCAACATGAACTGCTGCCATATGGTTCAGATCTAAGAACCTGATCTTTCAAATCCTCAACCTCCTTTTTTCAGAATGCAGAATGTTGCCCTTTCCACAGAATGGAATTTCTTGAAAAAGGAAGGTGTCTAGCTCTGTAGAATTAGAGACCTGATACCAAAGGTCATTATGAGTTTCCTAATCTGAATCTTATACTTCCCCCTCATACTTGATAGAGAAAATAGATACCATCAGAATTAATTCTCTATGACCTCCCACCCTTCAAGTTCCAGGCCAACCCACTTCCAGGTTCACTGCATTACAATGTACATTATGTTTGCTCAACATCTTTAATTTCTTGCTTTTTTCTGAGACTTTTCCTCACTCTCCATCATAGACTAAAAATAAAGCCAACATAAAACACCTGTATTAATTTTCTGTGGCTTTATAACAAATTACCATGAACTTAAAATAAGCACAAATTCATTACCTTACAGTTGATGTGGGTCCGGTGTCCTGCACAGCATGGTGGGTTCTCTGCTCAGGGTCTCACATGAATGAAATCAGGCTGTTGGCCAGTACTGGGATCTCATCGGAGACTCAGGATTCTCTTCCAAGTTTATTCAGCCTGCTGAGGTTGTAAAACTCAGGTCCCTGTTTTCTCGCTGGCTGGCTGATGACTTGGGGCTGTTCCTAGAGGCTGCCTCCAGTTCCCCGCTATTGACCTCCACCCTCATCCCAATTGGCAGTTCACAAAATGAGTGTTTGGTTTCTTCCAGGCCAATTGGAGCACACCTCTCTGACTTCCTCTTCTAGGGTCAGCAGCTGAAGAAACTCTGCTTTCAAAAGATTTAACTGATTAGGTCAGACTCACCCAGGATAATCTCCCTTTTGCCATGTAAAATACCATAATCATGAGAGTGACATATTGGATTGACAGGTTATGTTCACATTTAAATGGGAGGGGATTATGCAAGTGTGAGATTCATTGGGAGACATCTTAGAATTCTGCCTTCTGCAACACCCAAATCAAATCAAAACAGAACAAAGCAAAAAATTATTTCTTTGTACCTCTCTTTCTTATTTTTCTATTGCTTTCTCAACTCTCATTCCAAAATAGACTTTCCAAAAATAATTTTTTTAAAAGCTATTCTACTGGATTGTCAGAAAAGTCATGACGTATTTTGTCTATGTTTTTCAAAGATCATTTATTTATATAAAGAACAATCAATAATCTATTGCCTGTTTTGTTCGGTAACCTTTTGCTATCTTTCAGTGAGTTTCATAATTACTCATTCATAGGACCTGTCTTTATTTGCAAAAAACTGAACAAAGTGCTGATTTACAGCCTCATCTGAGTTGAACGTTATTCCACACAAGGAGTTTTGAAGAAACTCCTTCAATGGAAGTCTAACATGGCAAGGTCAGGCGAGAATGGTGGGTGTGGCAACATTCTATCCAAGCTCCAAGAATTTTTGGCTGGTGATCAAACTTGTGTGTGGTCTCATTGTCACACTGGAACACAACTCCTTTGCAATTAACAAGCTCTGGACCTTTCTGGATGATGGATTCATTCAAACTGTCCTATTGTCGACAGTACACATTCGAATTAATTGTTTGGCTCCTTGGTAGGAGCTCGAAAAACACGACACTTAAAATCCCACCACACTGAGAGCATAACCTTCCTCTGATGAATGTCTGCTTTCGATGTCATTTGAGGTTAATCATCATGTTGGGACCAAGACCGTTTGCGCACCATATTGTTGTAAAAAATCCACTTCTCATCACCAGTTATCAGTCACTTCAAAAAAGGATCATTTTCCTCACGTTTAATGAGCACATTGCATATTTTTATATGCACTATCAAATGAAGTTCTTTGAGTTCATGCGGAACCCAAATATCAAGCTTGCTTACGTATCCCAGCTTCTTCAGGTGGTCGTGAACATTTGAATGATGGATGTTCAATGTTTCTGCAATCTCTTGTGTTGTGTAATGTGGGTTCGACTCAATCAACGCCTTATTTTGTTGTCATCAACCTTGGTGGGCCTGCTTGACCTAGGAATGCCGTTGAGATAAAAATCACCAGCATGGAATTTCATGAATCATCTTTGGCACTGACTTTTTTTTTTTTTTAGCTAAGCCATCCTGCCACCTGTTGGCAGCTCAGCAGCAGCTCAGCTCGGGTGGGCATCGAACCACTGTTGCTCAGAGCTCGCACTCTTAAGTGAGCTCTTAACCAACTGAGCCACTCGGCTGTCCCGTGACACTGACGTTCTTGTAGAACATTGTCACCATAAACTTTATGCATCTTTTCACAAGCCTGACACACATTCTTCCCTTTATGGAAGTAAAACAGTAAAATATGTAAAAAATGCAGTTTGGTCTTTCATCTTCAACTTGTAAATTCTCCAAAACTCAACCAAATCACTCAATTTTTTTTTATAATGAAGCTAGAACTGTCAGCTGTCAAATGACATAGCAATAACACAGATGCGAATGACTCTAATACTTCCAAAAATGAACGAGTGCCATCTGTTGCAAACATGCGTCATGACTTTTCTGAAGACTCAATAAATCCATACGAGGTCTGACAATTAAGTTCATGAACTTGTCCAAGAAAAAGGGCTACAAACCTCTTTGCTGAATATCACTATGGTCACCTTTGAAGTACTCCCCTTGGGAAGCTATGCTGTGATGCCAGCACTTAGTCCACCCTTTAATGCAATTTTGCAAGTCTTTTTTTGGAATGGCCATCAGAGCTTATTACCATCTTATTACCCTTGATGTCCTGAATGTCATCAAAATGTCTTCCTTTCAATATTTCCTTTATCTTCGGGTAAAGAAAGAAGCCATTCGGGGCCAGATCAGGTGAGTAGGGAGGGTGTTCCAATACAGTTATTTGTTTACTGCCTAAAAACTGCCTCATAGACGGTGCCCTGTGAGCTGGTGCATTGTTGTGATGCAAGAGCCATGAATTGTTGGCAAAAAGTTCAGGTCATCTAACTTTTTCATGCAGCCTTTTCAGCACTTCCAAATAGTAAACTTGGTTAACTGTTTGTCCAGTTGGTACGAATTCATAATGAAGAATCTCTCTGACATTAAAAAAGGTTGGCAACATCGTTGCAACTAGTTCATGAACTTAATTGTCAGACCTTATATATCTTATTTCCTTCTAACCACTTCATTTTGGAGTAGCTTCAAAAACATCATGTCCAGCATGAAGTTATCTCTTTCTTCCCTTTCACTTCTCTTATTTTCCTTATATAATTAATAACCCAATCAACTATTTTTTCTTCCAAAACGGAATCCTGAAATCTTACATGACTCTCTACTCTCTTACGTCTCACATGTAGGTAGTCATTAGGTCCTGCTGGTCTTACTTGGAAGTGCTGAATCTAGAGTCTTCCCAAATATTCTAGCCCTTATTTTAGTTCAGTTCCTCTTTAGCATGTGGGCAGCCTACTCTGCTTATCTAATCATTTCCAGTCACTTCTGTCCACCCTCTAAACTGCTGTTTCTCACTGTCTCCCTAAGATGTACATTTACAAGGAATGGTTTAAGGCCCCTTTTTAAAATTCAAAATCCACAATAACTAACACATCACTTATATAGTTGATAAAGGATGTACAGTCATAATACACCATTCCTAGAAATCTGATTGGATCCATCTTTAAAATCACACCATTGTAACTCTTTCAGATCTTTTGATCTGCTTGTTTATACAATTTCTCTCTCTTTCAAAACATCAAGGATAGATTACATAGATTAAACAAACTTATTATTATCATTTCTTAATACAGTTCTACTCTAGGTTTACCTCCTCACCCAAATATGTAATTTGAGGAAAGAGTGCTCCCTGAATGTTTTTCAAATTGTCTACCCACCCATCCCTAAGCCATATTTTGCTTTAAAATTTCCTTTTACATCATCTTGTCTAATTTAGCTGTGTTGGTTCTTCACTGCTGCTCTGTGGCCATCATCCCCCATCTCCAATTCCTCTCCTTGATCTTGTAGCAATCACTATTATCTTGCTCCGAATAATTAGATTTTTCTGTGAGAGGCAATGATTAATCCTCAGGGAACCAAGTATCTTCCTAAAGGTACGAGTGAAGCTCACTTGGGTAAATTTCCTGGAACAAGAAAAAGACATTAAAGGCTATCATATATGTCGGATCTCAGTCCCAATAGGTATCTACCAAACTCTAACTTCGTTTTTTAAGACTTAACCCTCATTAACTTTGAGACTTATGGAAATGAACATTTGTATTTTCAAATTACATAATGGTTAGAGTTTGGGAATTTTAAAGTTATTAAAAAGTTAACCTGACCTTGTATGTGTACAGCTACAGTCCTCTTTTAGGCCTGTCATTTGTGGGGTAGAAATGTTTTTTAGATAAGAAAACTCGTGTGTGACAAAGTACCAAACATTGCTAGATTATGTTTTGAAAGCCCTCAGGCCACCAGCAGGCTTAAAATGGGTTTGTATTTCATATGTTTGTTTTCAGTCCTGCAGTGACTTTACATATATTTTTCTGGTAATTTAGATATCATTGAGCTGGAGACTCCATAGTGAAAACCTTTAATAATTTTGAAGAAAAAAAATAGTTTGCTACCCTAGAAAAGCCTTTTTCTCTTACTTTCCCTGCATAGTAAATCTAAAAAATAATTTCAACCATTGGCTAAAATCTCTAAATAGAAGTTTTTGTGTTTGCTTCTGATATAAAAATGCAAAATGATCTGAAGTAATTTAAAAATATTTGACACAATTTGAACTTCAAAGAAATAGTGATTTATTCAATATAATAAGTTGTGTAGTTTTGAACAATGGCTCAGAGGACCTTTGCCAGTCCATGCTTCCCCTTAAATCATGGATGGTCTTAATCTAATTTGAGAGCTTGAATACCTTTTTTTCCTTTTTTGTAGCCTTTAGTCACTTCACTTTTAATATTGCATTTCTTAAAAGGTAACTCAATGATTTTCTTTTAAAATTGTCAATATGTAGGCACTGATATATGATATGTAAAAAAATTGTCTATTGCAGTAGAGATAATAGCCATAGTTTTACTGAAAATTGGCACCAGTTTGAAAGAAATTTCTGAAATAATTTTCTAAATGAAAAGCTTAACAGGAAAGAAGAAATTATCTGTGAGAACATAATTTTTCAAATATTACAAAAATATTTTATTATATATTATACTGTGACTTAAATTAATGTCTTAGGTTATTAAATTTAAGTGATGATAATTTTCTTCTAAAGCATCATTAAAATCATTTGCTAAGTCTTTGGTTTATGCAAGGCACTTACTGAAACTAGGCAAAGTTAGTTAAAATGATAATCCCTGAACAATTAGAAATAATGATTCAACAAAAATTTCCCAGGCTGATACAAATAATCACTAAATGTATTGAACACATACTATGTGTCAGGCACAGTTCTTTGTCTTTAATTATTTATAAGTACACATAGATAGATAGCTAGCTAGATACATAATTTTCAGAGGAGAAAAATTGTGCCTTGTCCAAATCTATTGTTTAAAGTCATATAGTTAGTAAATGAAACAAGATTGGAACTCAGAGTCTGTGATCTTAATCATTATGGTATACAGCCTTCAAAGAATCAAGTTCATTTGACTGAATACTATTGATATTTTTAAGCATTAGCTTTAAAGAGATCAACCAATATTGGTTTACATGGAAAAATAGACAGAAACTGGCAGCAGAAAACCAAAAAGGAGGAGGAATAACTACGAGGAGTGATAAAAAAATATGGTGAATGGTTAAATTAAAAAGAAAATTATTACAGTAAAAGGCACATTGCCATTAATTCCCCTCAAAATACTCCCCCTTGCTTCAAATATACTTATCCCATCATTCTTGCCACTTTCTGAAGCAGTTCTGGAAGTCCACTTTCATGGGTATCTTTAGTTGCGCTGTTGTGGCTGCCTCGATGTTTGAATCATTTTGACTTTGGGGAAGAGCCACAAGTCGCAAGGTGCCAGATCCGGTGAATAAGGTTGATGAAGACACACCATAATGTTTTTATTTGACAGAAACTACCATACCAGAAGTGATGTGTGACACGGTGTGTTGTCATGATGGAAGATGATTTGAGGCACACTTTAAAACACACCTTCTCTCAACCGTAGCTCACATCCAACTGACTGCACTGAATAAGTTGAAACTTGTCACACACTATTACTAAGGTTTGACATGCCACTTCCTGTATTGAAGATACCTGCCTTTTCATTGGATGGCATTTGGAAGCAGCATTCACCATATTTTGTGACCACAACAGAAAAGCTTTATGTCACACATCGCTTCTGGTATGGCAATTTATGTCAAATAAAAACATTATGGGGTGTCCTCACCCACCTTATTCACTGGACCTGGCTCTATGCAACTTCTGGCTCTTCCCCAAAGTCAAAATGACCATGAAAGGTAAACGTTTTGAATGATTCAGGACATTGAGGCAGCCAGGACAGCACAACTAAAAACACTCATAAAAGAGGACTTCTAAAACTGCTTCAGAAAGGGTCAAGAACAATGAGATAAGTGTGTTTGAAGTGAGGGGGAGTATTTTGAGGGGGATTAATAGCAATGTGTCTTTTACTGCAACACATTTTTTTTAATGTAAACATTCACCTTTTTTCCGATCATGCTTCTTATATGCTTGTTACTTGTTAAGGATACATGGGAATCTGAAAAAGAAATATTAGTATTTTAGAACCCAAAACTTCTAAAACCATACTAATGCATATATTTATTTTGACAGTGATGTTTTCCCACCTATTTTAAAAATACCCTTTGCATATCATTTTTACTAAATTTATTGTATAAATTTCCTCCAATTGATCTTTCTAAAAATGAACCATTAATTACTTAATTCCTTTAAGAACAATTTTTTTAATTTATGTTATTTTTTTCTGTTCTATGAATAATAACAATATTGAAGTCTTGCAAAACCTTAGTGGACTAAAAATAAAATTGAACTGATAGCCAGAAAAAGGGCTTTTATAAATCTGTCACTATCATGCAAAAAATATCAGGAAGCAATTTTCCAAGAACAAAAATTGCCCTCTTTCCAATATAGCATGACTCAGACTCTGAACTATAAATTGAGACAGTGATAAAGGATGAGAGAGATGATAGTAACTGACAACATTGCTGGCTATGAACACTGAACTAAACTAATAACCAATTCACTCTCCGCTTATAGGGATTTAAAATTCTTTTGAAAAGATACCCACAGGTTTTAGTCAAATTCATTACTCAATTTGCCACAAGCTACTAAAGTATTTCTGTGCATTTGTGTATACATATATGCAGTCATTTATTTTATGGCTATAGTATACCTATGTTTAATTTTAGTTGACCACAAATCACCTTTGGAGGTAGGAGGAAGAGAAATAAGTAAGCATAGGTAGATAGATGGTAGATAGGTAGATAGATGATAGATAATTTGGAGACACCAAAATAGATAATTTTGGGGACACCAAAATCATTCTTCTTGGCTGGTAACAGATCATGCAGAGATATTTTATTGGTTCTCTCTGTGATTAAATTACCCACTTACTTTCTCTCCTAATTGACATTTATCCAAATTCTGTATACTTTTCTAGTACAGAAAAAAATTTGATTTATCAAGCATATCTTTATATATTCTTAAATAAATAATTCAAAACATAACACAACAGCTTAAATATCTGTACCATGTTATGGTAATTCTGGGATATTTTCTATGATATGCATCTCCATATATAAACTAGAAGCAAAGAACAATTAAGTAGTGTTTTTTAACACATATAATAATAGAACCAACAGTTCATTAGCTCTAGTAGTAAGATCAAGGAGAATATGGATAATTGCAGCAAAAGTATCTCAGAAAACCTCAGATTTCTAATCTTTTTTGCTAAAATTTGTATTAGTGGTGAATTGATTGTTGTGTCATTTCTGCTTTTTTTTTCAATGAGAAATATTAAGAGGCAATGTAATGTCCAAATTTTTTATGTACATGTGTTTGCCATGAGGCCTTCTCCTTGTCATTATTGATATCTCTGCACATTATTCCACTAATTCTAGAATGACTCGATATTAGTTTTTGCCAAATGATGGAGGACTGAAATAAATCCCAATTTAACCAGTTGTAAATACACCTAGAATGGCCTTCACTATTTATTCTTCCCTTTCCTGAAACTTCCCTAGCACCTGTCCCCAACAAAACAACAATAACAACTCTCTTGTGACTTTATTTTCTTGAATTTAAAGCAAGTGATTTCAAAATAGTCCTTAAAAATAGTGTTATTGTCATGAACTTTTATTGTAGAGTAACTTTATTTATGTCTGCAAATTTAACCAAGGACTCCTACCCTAATGAGCCATTGACTGCAAAAATCCATTTTCACCAGATGGGGATGTTGCATCAGAAAAGAGCACTTCTGTAGAGCAGGAAAAGGGTTCTCCTACAACAAGGGAAGTACAGAGAGCAAAACCATCTGTTTTCAAGATTTGGACACAGAATAAGAGGCTCTTAAAAATATCTTGAAAATATTTCATTGTGGTGCTAGTGTAGATGATTTACATTAGTTAGATATTTGCAAGTTGGACTTGATTTATTATTTTTTCTTTGTATCTTGCAAGCAAAAATGATTTTGTTATCAACTGCCTTTCCCATCCAGGTAAAGAATTTATAAGCATCTACATAAATGGTATTTTAAGGAGGAGGGTAAGATACAGTGGATTTTCTTTTTCAGGTCTCTTGAGATGGAACTGTAGGTCAGTTCTACTTCATGATTTCAGTTTGTTTTATTTCCATTTTATATTTCCTTGTTCTTAGAGAGGATACTGTTCTTAAAATCTTCACATGGATAGCTATTCATAAATATAATTAGTAATTATTTACACATTTTTGTTTATATTACATTTTGACTACTATTCTTTTATCACATTTAAAAAAATATCAGTGTGGCTGACAAAATAAGTTTTATTCATTTGATCATCAACATTTCAAATATGTATTGATTAAGCTGTATAACATGAATTATTGTGTGTGTCTCTGAGGTGAACTGTGGATATTTAGGGCTGTAGAAAAACAAATTTTCAGGAGACCAATTTGAGGAATTCTTTCAGAATATTAGCTTAAAATACCAATAAATGAGAATTCTAATATACACATAAAAGGGCAGCTTTTCACCTAATTTTTCTCCCTATTTTGTTTCAACTGAGAAAAAAAATTATAGGATACAAAACTTACTCCAAAAGTATTTATTAGGCATAAATGAGCTGTAAATACATGTATACCATTCTGTATTTCAAATAAGGGAAATGAACAAATTCTTCAAATATGACTGTACTGCCTTACTTTACTTTCAGGTTACTTTGTCACAGCTCTACAGCTACCATAAGTGGATGTGGGAAATAAAAATATGGCCATAAGATAATAACAAGAAGGCGGAGCAGGAGATGGAGAAGAAGAAATGTATCCTACAAATTTATAAGTATAATGAACCATCCAATAATACCTCCCATATACGCAGGGCAGTTACTTCTAGGATTTCAATAGAGTTGTTCTACCAGCTTCCACAAACCCACCCACCATGATTATCACACATTTTCTATCCTGATATTTTCTCCTGTTATGGCTCTCACTTAACCATTTCGAAGGCCCAAAAAACTGTCATTAACTCTTCATCATGAAACCAGTAATGAATAACCACCCAGGGGAAAGTATTTTTTGTTTGGCTTCAACCTGATTTAAATTATTAAATTAAATATTATTTGGAAAATAAAACATTGAGAAATTTCACCTTAAAAGATAATGTATTTTGGGCTGGTCGAGTGGCTCAGTTGGTTAAGAGCATGAGCTTTGAGCAACAGGGGTTTGCCGGTTCAATTCCCACATAGGCCAGTGATTTCCGCCTGAGCTGAGCTGTCACTGAGCTGCCAACGTGGCAGAATAGCTCAGCTGGTGAGAGCAAGTGCTCCTAACAACAAGGTTGCTGGTTTGACTCCTGCATGGGATGGTGCGCTGCACCCTCTACAACTAGGATTGAACACAGCACCTTGAGCTGAGTGGCCACAATCTGTGGATGGGTGGCCGAATGGCAACTAAACTTGGAGCTGGGCTACTGCACCCTCCACAACTAAGATTGAAGGACAACAACTTGGCTGTTTCCTTTCCTTAATTCCCCAACACTGTTTTCCCTTCCCCAATTCTCCAATAAAATCTTTAAAAATAAACAAAAAAAAGATCATGTATTTTCAGCACAATGGATTGAGCTGAGCAGGAACAGCACCTACTTCCCACGGATGGCTACTGAACAATAACAATAGCTGGCATTTACTGAGTGTCTATTGTGTGTCTAGCACTGGGCACACATTAGTCAAATCTCCATAAAGTGCTTAGCATAGTGCCTGACACATAATAAGCATTGAACAAACATTAGCCATTATTATCATTGCTAATTTTCCCAGGTTCTATGCAAGACATTTATTGTTATCCCCACTTCTCAGATGAGAAACTTGAATCTCAGAGCAAGTAGCTAGCTCGATAAATATTAACATTTTTTACTTAATAATGGCTAACCTTTATAAACATCTCACTAAGTGGGTATTATTATCGCTTTTGTGAATGAAAACTCTGTGGTTCAGTAAAGGTAACTTGAGTGAGTGACTTTGGCTGGAGTTCCTGTTAGCTTACCCTACCCCACCTCCAGGTAAATGCCATCTGTTCTGTATGCAGTCAGCTCACTATGTTCTTTGATCCATCAGTTATAGATAAGCTCCTATAGATGAGTAATAGGGAGTATGTATGTTTTAGGGTGGGAGGGTGGTAGGGAAGGATTGGAGGAAAATTTGCTGTTGACACTAGCATCAGCCAAATGATAGCAAAACTCACATGGCCTTATTATGTGCCAACTACTGTCTAAGCACTTCACATAAATTACCAATTTAATTTTTTGAATAACCCTATTAAGTACATATTGCTATTGTCTCCATCTATGGAAAGAAGATACTGGCACTTCTATGACTTAAGTAGTCAGGGCACACAAGTCAGGAACAGAGTCAGGACTGGAACCAAACAGCATGTATTCTGTTATTCAGCATTTATTGAGTACCTCATTGGTGTACATTCCTCAATGCTACAGCTTGAAGGGATTATAAAAATAGTTTATAATTTAGAGTGGTGGGAACTCTTGCAATATCTACTATAATTTTATTTTATTTTTAAAACATATTAAAATGAATTACATGAAGGATCTTGGGATTATTAACCTAGCAGAAGGTGGAACACTGAATTGGAGTAAAGAGAGACTGGTGGAAGGTACTACGTAGGATGCTATTGCAAAGGTTCAGGCACTTGCTGATGAGGATCTTGGTAAGGATTTTATTTTCTAATACAGATGGAAAAGTTCGAGCTGTTTAGCATTTGTGTCAGTAATCGTTAAGGCATTTTAAGCATATTTTATCCCACTGAGAATGTCCCAAATCTCATATCTCAGCTGTTTTTCAATCAATTGCACTGTTGTGATATAGTAAACATAAAACAATGAAAAAAAAAGTGATACATTGTGTTAAATTTGATTCATGGAATCTGATGATTTCTTGAAAAATGCCTGTTTCTTTCATGTCTCTCCTTTGCTCACAGTTGAAAATGATGAGGTGCAATGACCACAGAAAGCTACACATTATTCTAGCACAAAAACTAAAGCAGAGACTCAAATCAGATGTCATGAGAAGGTGAGACAATCAGGCTGGGTCCCGCTTCAGATGCATCTGTATTTGCATACAAGGGTGGTACATTCTTTAGCCACTCCCCCAGGGGATGAGTTAGTGATGAATGCTCACTTAACTGTAGCAAATCAGCCAGCTTTTTCTTGGGTAGCAAATAAACCCAGAAAGTTCTGCCAGGTCACAGCTATTTAACAAGTTTAGAAAGGCCTTTGATATTTATATTTCACATGTAAAATACTACAATAGCTTTATGTAAAGCTCCAATCTCTAATGTTTGGGGATGCACATTCTAATGTTGAATGAACAAAATATGAACCATCTAGAGACAATATTATGATGTACAAATTAAGAGCAAAATATTATACAACATAAACTCTGTTCCTTATTTTTATTATCATCATTTTGTAACATGTTAGAATATTAATAATAAACACATATGAACATAAACTATTTATGCCATTGCTATGGCTAGAAGGATGGTTGATATTTAAATAAAGAAAAAAGAATCAACATATAAGGAAACTGGTTTCCTGTTCACACAGATATTATAAAATTGAGTTGTTCATGAATTAAGAGATTTGCAATTAATTGCAGCCATTATGAACTAAAATTGATTAAAATCTTCACATTCTCCCAAAGAATGACTTTCTACAAGCATATTTGAACTTAAATATTTTTTCATTTTATATCAGGAATCCGAAATCTAAAAATTAAAGTGTACTGATGTCTTAATAAATATACAAATAAATATATACCATCTCTCTTAAGCTAAAACATCGTTTACCCTAACCATTTATGTATGTGATAAACATGAATTATTTACTACCTTATTGGTGTCTTTTTATTATTGATGTTGATCTTTAATGGATTTTTAGCCAAAATGCAGCCACAATAGCTATGGTGTTAAATTAAAGTGTGGAGTTACTTCCAAGAGATTAAAGGGAGGTTGACGACTAAGGTGGGCTTTAGAAGACGTGAACTAGAGGATTAATAGACTTTGCAGGAATGTCAAGGAAAATGACATGGAATTAGCAACCATGTTTTGGGGGAGATGTTTCTCATGGATGTAATAGTGGGCTAACAGCAGAGTTAAGATGTTGATGGAAGGGATTGGGAAGTCATGTAACATGATCTACTTCAAATACCTGAATGGGAGAGTTACAGAAAGAAAAGTTATGATCCAATGAAAGCTAGAATGAAGAGGGAAAATCAGGAGGAAATCTCTTTAAACATTTTCTGAGTTCCAACCTGCCATTGTTCTGTCCTCACAGCCTCTAATGTATATTTACTCACTGTTTGAGAGTTATATGTCTGTGAAAAGGATGTTAAGTGTTGCCAGCAGACAGGGCAGGAGAACTAGTAGCAGGGGCTCAGCATGGTGGAGGGTAAGAGCACTGCCCTGGGAGTCAGGACTGCATGATGAGACACAGGTCACTTAACTCTCTGGGATTCGGTGTTTAACTTTGTTAAACGAATGTGGTGCATGAAAACATTTCTGAGATAAGATGACATCCCAGGTTATAGTCTTGACCAAGTCTGGGATTTAGAGAAACTTTTTACAAAGATAAGGCAGAGAGCGTACTTTCGTTTTCTCAACTACAGTGAGAACTATCTCCATCCTCATCCAGCTGAAAACAGCTCTGGGTGCCAGCTAAAGTGGCATGTGAGCTATGAGGCATTCTGACTTGGACTTCTTCAGGGTTGTTATCGGTTAGCACTCATTACACTCATCTTAGGAATGAGCACTGAGCTTTAATTTTCTGCAGCCAGTCATTCAGGGCAGTTTTTCTCCTGTATGCAGAACTTATTATTAATAGTATAGCTATATTAGGAAATGTGTATTAAAGGATACTAACTTGGCAGAAAGTATTGAGTGTTTGGGACAAACAATAATTCTGAAAGAGGGGAAGGGTGAAGTTGTAGTTTTTTTCCATTTTCTTTTGCCAAATTAAATGTAATTATAAACATATAAATATAAACATAAACATAAATATCTGACTAAGTGAGCAAACAGTGAGAGCTACAAAAGATACTACTACTGTATTTTTTAATGAAGAAAAAAAGCACAAATCTTACATATATATGGGTGGGTGATGAGTCTGCTGTGTGAGCTACATTGAAATGGTATTAATGTAGAGAAATGCAATGGGTATAGAGATTGAGATAATCATTAGTCTGATTATAGATTTTTTAAATAATAAGTGATCATAGAAAATCTGAGTCAACTCAAAGGAAGATAGTAAATGATGCTCTTTGAATCAATAATGTTTTATATTTTGCAGTTGAAGAACCACATCTGTCACCCACAATTTGATTTTCCCTCAAAGTAAATCAAATCAAGACCAAGCCATTACATTATACTAATTAGTCACAACATGATTAGTGCTTATGTGTTCTGTAGCCCATATACCTTATTCGTTTATAAATATTGCAATGTAGTCTTTCATGACTCTCTTTGGCCTTTGGGAATGTCAGATAACCATGACTTGATTTGATAAACAGTAGGAAATGCAAGAGTTTGTTATGACATGGTCCATGACATATAGCTTAGAGTGGTGTTTCTCAAAGTGTGCCAGCAGCACCAGCATCACCTGGGCACTTGTTAGAAATACAAATGCTTAGACTCTCCATAGACCTGCTGAGTTAGAAATACTTGGGGTAGGGACCAGCAGTCCTTATATCTGTGTTTTAACAAGTTCTTTCAGTGAACCTGATGTGTGCTAAAGTTTGAGAACCATGGCTCTGTAGGTCTCCGATTTTGCTATTCATAAAAATCACCTGAAGAGCTTATTTAAAATGCATAGAGCAACATAATCCCAATCAAGATCACAACAGTATTTTCTTTGTAAATTGATCAATTGACTAAATTTATGCAGAAATTCAGAAGGCCACCATGGCAAACCTGAAAACAAAACAAAACAAACAAAGCTGGTTGTCTTGCACTACAAGAAATGAACACTTAACAAAAGCTATAGAAATTAAGCCAGTGTAGTAGGGGGCAAGGATAGACAAATAGGACAGGAGAATCCAGAAATGGAAGTACAGTAGGTGCTCATCTAATTTATGATAAAATTGATACAAATACAGCAGCAAAAGTATGTCCTTTCCATAAATTGCGCTGGGTTAATTGAATGTACATGTGGGGAGAAAATGAATTAGTAACTGCTACCTCATTCTAGGCACAAAAGTCAATTTCAGATGGATTATAAATATAAACATAATAGATAAAACAATAAACTTTACAATGAAAATAGGAAAATATATTTCATGAATTTAATGTAGACACAGCTCTCTTAAATAAAGAACAAAGAATGCTGACTATAAGGGAAAATTTTGACTACATTAAAATTAAGAACTTCTTTTATCAAAACACTAAGAGAATGGAAAGGCAAGCTTACATGGTGGTAGAAGAGATTTACAATACATATAGCTGACCAAGGACTTGTATCCAGAAAGTTTAAGAACTCTTGCCTCACAAAGGAATAAGACAAGCAAATAAACAGAAACTCATAGACACAGACAACAGTTTAGTGGTTACCAGAGGGTAAGGGGGGAGAGGGAATAGTAGATGAAGGTAAAGGAGGTCAAATATATGGTGATGGAAGGAGAATTGGCTCTGGGTGGTGAGCACATAATGCAGTATATAGATGATGTATTATAGAAATGTACACGTGAAACCTGTGTAGTTTTGTTGACTATTGTCATCCCAATAAATTTTAATTTTTAAAAAAAGAACTCTTGTCTCATTGTTTAATTAATATGCAAAAAATAGACAACTTTTAACAAATGGGGAAAAAACTTTTACAAACACTTCACAAAAGATCATGTTCAATTGTGTAATAAATATATGAAAGAACAGGTACTCAATTTTCTTAGACATTAAAGAAATAAAAATAAAACTATAATGTGATGCCACTATACACCCACATTAGAATATGATAAAAAAAAAAGACAGAAAATACCAAGTGTTGGCTGAGGATGTGAAACAACCAGAACTCTTTTAAAATGCTATCAATTCTACTCCTAGACATATATCCAATAGAAATGTGTTTACTTGATCACCAAACGTATTCCAGAATTGTCATAACAACAGTATTTGTAATATCACCAAAGTAGAAATGACCCATCAATAACATAATGGATAAACAAATTTTGCTATATTCATTCACTGGAATACTATACTACAGTAAGAAAGAAAAAAACTACATTTACACATAAAACATGGATGAATTTCACAAACATGTAAATTAAAAGAAAAAGTACACAGTGTGTGATTACATGCCTAAAAGTTCAACCCCAGGAAAATTTAATCTATGGGAATTGGAGTTGTTGGTGGGGGTGGGAGATAGTGAGTGGGAACAGAAGGATATTTTTGAGGGAAGCTATTAATGTTCTGTTTTTGACCTTAGTACTATTTACATGAGTGTGTTCAATTTGTAAATTTTAATCAGCTGCGTAATATTGATAAGTGTACTCTTCTGTTTGTAGGTAATATATTTTTTTAAAGTTTCCTAAAATAAATCACAGAGCATAGTGAAAGCTGCATTTTAAAAACACCAGCTTGGGGGCATATGGGGGAGAGATTGAACTGGGTTACAAAAGCCAGGGGAGAGAGAGGGTATGAGACTATTGTTTTAAGGTGGGACTGATACAATAGTAGTTTGGGCTAAGGTAGAAGAGGGGGAGATAGAGAAAGCAGGTGAAATTAAAGGAAAAATATGTAGTAGAACTGGCAAATTCTTGTGATGGATATGAAAGGTGAAGAGAGCAAAATGCAGGTAGTGTGCGGATTACCCTGTAAGACACTCTTGTTATAGAGGTGGATGCACCAAGCAGTCAGAATAAGAAACTTCCCAAAGCTGTGTGGGAGAGAATAAGGAGGTGCGGCATAGGAGGCAGAACTAGAGTGGAGACAGGTAAGCGGGCTCTTCAGATGAAGTATTTGCCATATCGATTGTCCCCTGCTTTTTAATTGACTTTCTTCACTGACTACTTCCGGTATAACACGTTCTCCAGGTTTTCCTCCTACCACCTAGATTTGTCTTCCTCATTCTGGGTGCTGGTTCCTCCTCTGAAATGCCCAGGCCTCTGTGCTAAGACCGTTTTTTTTTTCTCTATATGATCACCCAGGCTCAGGCTCATGACTTTAAACATTATCTTTACCAGAAATCTCTCCTCCAGGTTCATAGACGCAACTGGCTACTTGCCGTGCCCACTTGCATTACTCAAACACATCTGTGTCTCCAATTCAACATAATGGAGATTGAACTAATTATTCTACTCCAAATCTAATTCCTTTCCAGAGTTCCCTTCTTATGAATGGCACCACCAAATATGCAAAATAGGGACATCGTCCTTGACTCCTCCCTCTTTTTATCCATTCTTTCCAGCAATGAATCTCTTCAACTTTATACCTGAAATGTCTCTCAAATCTTCACAGTTGTCTCCATCATGTCACTGACACCACCCGAGGCCAAGCTTCCATCATCTAAACTCAACCACGCAGTGGCCTCCTCTGTACTTTCCTCTCAGACACACTTGCCCCTTCTCCTCTCTCAGTTTATTCTTCAAGCAAAAATGATCTAGTCAATCTACAGATCTGATCCTATCAGATGCTTAATATTCTTCAAAGGTTTTTGATTGATTTTAGGATTTAGACCAAAGTCCTTAACAGGGTCTGCATCATCTGGCTCTTCCCTACCTAGCCCACTCCTTGTCCTTAAGTGTCATTCATCTTGTCCTTCTGTCATATGGCTCTTGCACTTACTGCACCTGACATCTGTCCCTAATGCTCCCATCCACCCTCAAGTTCTGGTTAATGGCTACTCACCATTAGATCTCACCCCAACTCCCAGTTCCTCGGGAAAGCATACAGGATTCTTCCAAAATGCCAGGTCCTTTATGTACATTTTCATTAAAGCCCTCATCACAGTTTAATGTATATTTTTCTGTTTGATTAGTTAATGCCTATGTCTCTCCCTAGATTGTAATCTCCATGAAGACAGGGAGTATCTGAGCATAGGACCTTACCCAAGTACCTAGAACAGAGCCATGAACATTTTATGCTCAATAAATATTCAATGGGTGAAAGAACAGTTTGGGGAAAGCAGACTTCATAATGAATGGTGCAAGAAGCAAAAGAATGTCATTAGCTCACTGTGCCCCATGGATGTCAGGCAAAATAAGGCAAAAAAGAAATTAATTTGGGGAATAAAATATTAAAATTGACCTCTTATAGCTTTACCTAGATTGGCCTTGACACTCAGTTTACTGTTAATCCTTCGTATTAGGGCATCAAAAAGGTCTTCAATTGAATTCTGAAAATTAGTTACCAAATCATTGGCTCAGAATAGTTGGGCCTCAATTTAAACAACTGTTAAATTATTGATTTTCATCATTCTTTACCCTTTAGAACATCATCTGACATGTAACAACTACATGAACAAAGATTTCAGGATCATAAGTTCGGGAATAAGGGGCCTGAAGAAGCTGATTCTGAGACTGTTTCACACTTACGGAACACTTGTTTGCAGAAAGCTGAGTGTTGATAGCAGCTTAATAGATCAGGTAGCAACATAAGAACCCAGCACAGGCGGTATGTATTAAGATCTGTTTTGGGGGTGCTGAGAGGTGTTTTTTTTTTCCTTTTTTGAAATGTGAGATCTAAAATAATTTGGTTTCTTGCCTCTTGCCACTGTTCTTACTCCACACTTGCCATTTTACATACGATTATTGAGTTGACCCAAAAAGCTTTCGGGTTGGGAGGTGCAAGGTCAGTGTCCCTGCCACCTCCCAATCTCTGTCTGTACCTACCTCAGACGTGTCTTTGTACTATCCCTGCTGGACACTGCACCTTTCCATAATTATAAATGTCTGTTTTCAGTCACTTCAAAGGTTTCCCAGCACTGGGAGTCCTCCTTCAAAGCCTCTGCATTGCTGAGGAACTTCTGTCATTGACAGGAGGTCCTGCTTTGAAGTTTTTCATGCCATTTATTGATTTTCCCCCTTTAAAGATGTTCAGATTAGAAAGTGCTTCACCCCCTTTGAAAATGTGCATATTTTCGTGATGTTGAAGGGTTAATCCTTTGAAGATATTTACATTTTATAGCAATGTCCTTATATGAAGAAATTTTGCATCAGTTATGCCACATGCTTTATGGCACTTTCCTTTTTTCTGCTGGATCCTTCAAGATCAAGATCCTTCCACTTTAGTGTGTTGTTGGTTTTTATGTTATGTTTCTGTTCCTTTTTTATGCAATGCCAAAGGGACTCCATAAATGTGCTAAAATGAAATAGCTTGCAAAATTTGGAAATGACTTTTATTCCACTTGTTTGAATATTTCTACTTAAAGTTGGGGCACTTTTAATATTTAGGAGTGTTTACCAAGTTCCTTAATCTCATGACCATCAGCAGTGCCTTAATATACAAACCACCAACAAAGGTGAGCTCTGAAAATTAGCTCTATCTCAGTTATAAAAATGCATATTTCATACATATTTTCTTTTATGTGTATGTGCTCATGTGTATGTGCTCAAGCCTCAATTTCCTAATCTCTTAAAGAGGAGACTAGAAATGCCATGAGGATTAAAGTTAACAATGCACTTTAGGACACTTCACACTATGCCAATGGCAATTAAATGGTCAACTCCAATTAATTCATTACTGGATAACAGCCTATATAAGGTTTTAGATATTAGCTTCAAGACTGTCCCTGCTGATCAGAAATATACTACTTTTCCCTCTAATTAGATGATTTCACCAATTCTGTCCCTTGGAATGTCTGTCATCTAGGTTAAGACTTTGATTACTGTTACAATAAAGTACTATTGGGAGAGATAAATACTTTAAGTCTTTGGTGTAAATTAAGATTCTAAAAGCATGTTGTGGTGATACAAAGGATGAGAGAAGAAGGAAATACTGCCAAAGAGTAGAAAGGAGATGGGGAAACTGAGGAATGATGGGGTAAAGGAGGACTCCAAATGTTAACTTTCACACAATTCTTTGAAAGATTAAAAATAAACTTAGCATGCAAACAACACACACACATACACACACATGGCACCCATAAACTGAATTTACAAATAAATGTAATATGTAGCAGTGTGATATGTTAAATTACAGGTGCTAAATCTAGAATGCCACACACAGAAAAGGAGAATAAATATAACTGGGATGAGTTTAGATACCTAGTAGGCTTATACTATCATCTCAAATGTAGTCCAGTTGTGAAGCAGGAATCACATATGACCTTTATGTGCATAATAGAAATAAAGTAGCACTGTCTAGTTTCTGTTCAGTGGAATACAGTTCTAATCATAATGCCAGGTAAACATTTTTATTTTCCTGGACGTCAGTGATTAATTTTCATTTCTCTAGAATTCTAAATGTATTACTTCATTCAGCAATTTAATCATTCATTTATTTAATATTTATACAGTATCAAGGAAGTACAAATGGCCAATAAACATGAAAAGACACTCAGCTTTACTATTCATGAGGACAGTAAATGTGAGAACAATGGGGTACATATTTTATTCATTTGGTGCTTAATAATATGGAGTGCTGTTAGGTGTAGGGGAAATTGGTATTCTTGTATTTTGCTGGTGGAGGTATAATTCAATATAGATTTTTTAGAGGGTAATTAGGAAATATCTATGAAAATGTGAATATGTATATCCTTCAACCCAGAAATTTTTGTTCAGCTTTATTATGGAGAGACATTATGGTAACATAAAAAAAGAAAGAAAGAAAAAGACAAGGAGAAGGAAGAACAGGGAAGAAAGGAAAAAGTATTATCTAAATATCTAAATATCCATCAAGAGGAGAGTGTTTAAATGAACTATAGAGAACCCATTGCTCACAATACTCCCTAGCTGATAAGCAAAAAGCTGCATCTGTGTGCCCTAACATAAAAAGACTTTTTAACTATTTGGGAAAAGAAAGAAAGCAAGTTGAAAAACAATAAGTACTGAGTGGTATCAGTCATATAAAATACACAGGCTATATATTTTATATAAATTCTATGTGTAAAAAATGATAACAATGTTTACTTCTGCCCTAGGGCTGCATTTATGGTATTGATCAAATATTGTTGATTAAATATTACACAGAGAATATATTCATATTTTCTTTGTGTAATTAAAAATAAATAAGTAAAATCAAATATGTATGCATTTTATAGATCATTCTCTAAACAAATTAATATATTAGATTCTATTCCAAATATGCAAACATTGAACTTTCCTGTTAGTCATTAAATGTGTATTTAATTTTGTGCAAGCCTTCTGTTAATCAAATAAATCTAATGTGCAACTTGTTATTAATTTCTTGGGAACACAAAAGGAATATGCCTTTATGCTTTTGGATAGGGTAGATCCAAATTATCCAAATTACTGATCCAGAGATACCTTGGACACTGGGGATCTGCCTTAGTATACATAACCAGTGGGCACAGCCAAGGAATGTGGATAACAAGCAAAGTCCCATGTACTCCTATGTCTTTATACCCACCCAATCGCCCAACAATTCCCTCAACTCCAAAGTTGCCTAAAAGTCTGCTGGTGCCAGGGCGCTAAAGAAAAAGGGAGTCTTGTAAGATGGTCTACTTGAGCACATATTTGTAAATTATCTTCCAAACTCTTCCCCATTTCTTCAAAAGGAAATTCTGGGGAACAGAACAATATATGTCCTGAATTGTATGTGTAACATCAAAATATTCAGATTTCAAAGAAATTTCATGTCAGAGCCTCCCTCTCCCCCCTTTTTTAAATCAATCTTTCTTATATTATAAGAAAAAGATTGTTTTCCTACTCTTAAAAGAAACTCAAGCCTTATATTTTCAATTTCACTACAAAATCATAACCCTGAAGTTCAAGTGGATTTTGAACATAGCACAATGCATTCCAATATATTGATTCTCTTCTGGAGTCTTGAAACGATAAAGAAAAAAACTTCCCTTGTTAGTGAAAGAATAGACTAGCTGTTGATGTAAGTTTTTGCAATGTATTTGGCTTTAGCATTTATTACATAATATGTATGTCTTTGCCTGTACTGCTAGTCTAGCTCTCTGATGTCTAGACCTTTTATTTTGAAGATTAAACATAATTTTCATCTAGCCCATCCTAGGTTGTGTCTTTGTGGACAAATTTCATCTTATTAGTGAATATTGCAAAGGAAGACTCTCAATAGCAGTGCTTTTTCCAAGTCATGGATGTACACTATTTTTCAGTGAATACATAGTGGAGTTTATTATCCTTTCTAAACAATCTTCCATTGTTTCATAGGATTATTTGATTCAAAGAAAGACATTAAGATATGCTGAGAGAAAACTGAGATTGGTCATGACTATTTTTCCTCAATTGTGAGCATAAAAGCAACACCAGTGAATTAAATTTTCCAAAATAAAATGCCCCATTAATATTTAGGGAAAACTAATTAAAGATGTGGTAGAACATGTGCCTGTAAAATTTTACCTATTAATAACATATGTAAGATTATAATTTCTATAAAAACTGCACACAAGTGAGTTTTTCTTTCTTTCCTAAAACTGGAAGTTTTACAACCATTAAACAGCATGTGCTGTCAAATGAGTGTTGCTTAGTTATTTACCTTTATTTTTTCCATGAAATATGGAAAAATTTTTCTTTTACATGTTACAGGAACTTCCCAAAACTTGTTGAAGATCACTAAACTCCAAATTTAAAACAAAAAGAAACCAACAACAACAAAAAGAAACTGTCAGTTCTCATCCCATTATGCATCCTGAGTGTATAGACAGTGCCAGCTGCTGTCATCACACAGGTGAATGTCATATGATCTGTGTTCACCTTCATCCCACGATAGTCACAGCTGTGTGTGGGGGGGGTTACCGTGTAGTCTCATACCTGCAGCACAACAAAATAAGCACCAGATCACAGGAGCATCAGTGACACAGGCATCCTCCCTGGATTTGGGATGAGTGAGCACAGAGGAATGGTTTGAGATAATTTTCTAGAGGAGGTGACATGTGAAATGGAAAGAAGAAAGGGGATTCCAAATGAAAGAATTGACCATATAAATATGCTAAGACCTGAGACTGAATTGCATTGCCGTAGAATCTCAAAAATGAATGAATAATACAAAAGGCCCAAGGAAGTGTGGGGCTGGTGCTAGAGAGTTAGACAAAGGCCAGATATCAAGGCATGGTGGGTGGGAGAATGCCTGAGGGCCCCACTGAGGAGACTGGGCTGGACACAGTGGAGAGGTGTTCAGTGGTTTTCACAAGTGAGGTTTAGTCAGATATGTAGTTTAGAAAACCATCTTATCATCCAGGACAAATCAATTCTTTCAATTGCTTGGGGAAAATTTAGATGGAGTCCTGCTTTACTCCATGCTTTCCATACTCATCAATTCCAGTCCAGGAAATCTCATTGTCCTTAACCTGATGTCCAGAATCTGAGCCGTTCTAACTATATCCACCACTTCTACATTGGTCAAAATCACCATAATTCCACCTAAGGATTACTACAAGTACTCTCCTTGCTCTCTCCTAGTCTGATCTGCAGGAGCCAGTATGATGTTTTTAAGACCAGTCAGACCATTGCATCACTCTGTTAAAAACCTTCCCAAGCCTCCATTTATCACGGTGTCGTTGATGAAAAATATCCAGCCTAAGAGAAAATTTATAAGTTTATTTGAGCCAAACTGTCAACAATTGCCGGGAAGCAAAATCTCACCGGATTGAGAAAATCCTCCCCAAAATGGCAGTTTGCAGCTTATTTTATACATAAAATCAAAGGAGGAAGGTTATATGAAATCCACTGGTGATAGATTAAGGGGGTGGGAGTAAGAAAAGCGGGGAAATCTTTGGGATTGGATAAAAGTACATTGGAGAGACAGGTACTCCTCCCACACAGGTGGGTGCAGGTAGCTAACAGTTCGCTCTTTACAGCACATAATCAGGAGACAGGCATGATAATGAGGAATTTCCAGTTTCCAGCTCTGGTCCGGAAAAAGGATTAAAGATGTTTATCTTAGGTACAAAAAGACAAAGAACAGACCCACTGAAAAGGCACAGATTAACTTAATAAGGAAGCTCAAGAGATGTGACTTCCCGCCATGGCCCACCTTAGTTAAGAATTTTTATGTTCACACTATCCTCTGTGGTTATTTTCAGTCTCCTGAGCTTGTCAGACATAACATGTGGCCCCTTTTCCATCCACAGCATATAAGTCAAAATCCTTACAATGGCCTGCAAAGGATCTACACTTTTCTTCCCACTGCGTCTCTGAGTCAGGGTTCTGGTTTGTCTCCCCCCAGCCACCTTCATGTTGCACTGGCCACGCTGGCCTCCTTGGCTCACGGTCCCTGCATGTGCCTTTGCTGCTTCCCTGGAGGTTCATGTCCAAATCTGCACTCGACTCTCATCTTCACTGTATTTAAAGTTTACTCAAACTTTACTATCTTGGTAGAAACACTTCTTACTACCCTATTTAAAACTGCAAATTAAAGTTTAAGCTTAAAAAGTCAGGTAAAGGACTTCTGGTTTCGACTCCCACGTGTAAGAGCTTGGAAGTCATTCCTCCCATCTTTACAATAAGAAGAAGCTGAACAAATTGACTTCTGATAGAAACTTGAACCTATGAGAGAATGGAGGCTGCAGACAAACTACTATTTACGTTTAGGAGAGACGCTCATCCAGAGAGACACAGCTGAGGTCTGCTTACCTGACACAAGATGCAGGAGCCACAGACCGAATAGTAATACTGCAATGTTGACAAACTGCCACAGGCGGA
Organism: Hipposideros armiger; assembly: GCF_001890085.2. Taxonomy (NCBI): domain Eukaryota; kingdom Metazoa; phylum Chordata; class Mammalia; order Chiroptera; family Hipposideridae; genus Hipposideros; species Hipposideros armiger. Next base: position 521,050 of record NW_017731777.1, read on the forward strand.
ATAGGAACTAGCATGAGAATGAGACACGCCTGACCAGCAGTTTCTTGGCCTTTATCTCTAGGAAATTGTAAGAATCTGAAACCATCCGCTTGTGGCTTTGGCAGGATGAGGGCAAAAGTAATCGTTGTGAAATAAGCCCAGAGCTTTTTCTCCATAACAAAGGCTTACTCTCCAAGAGAAAAGGCTTTCTGGGAGCCCTATTCCAGTTTGGGGAAGGGTATTCCTTCTACTGTTTCCCCTTTTAGCTTTTCTATCTTACCTAAGGGGGGAGGGGGGAACATTAAAAAGAGGGGTTAGGTCCTCTAGAAAACAGATTGGCAACTCTGCACCCATGGAAGGGAATAGGAGGCAGGATAACAAAAAAGGCTATGCCATGGGAGAAACACTTGTAATGACTCCAGCCCAAGGCACAGGTCCGCTAGGAGACTGAGACTTAATCAGAAGAGTATAAAACTTTCTCTCCCCTCCTCACACATTTTGTCATCATAGCAACAGGACTCCAGTATAAAAGCAGTGAATCACAGCTGAAAGAGCTATATGACACACTCTCTCACTGAGGAGGAGTACTTAGGGAAGCTCAAAGCAGGGGAGAGATAAAAAAAAACTAGGTAAGAAGAGGAATTTAAAGTCTTATAGCAAATATGAAACTAGATTGGGAGAGATTTGAAATAGTAAAAATTAAATTACAAATATAATTAACCTCCCACACAAAAATAATTGAAACAATAATGTTTATAGATTGTTAATACTTTCTCATTCCTCACACACTCTTCAACCACTGCAAATCCCCATCTTACTGTTTTTGCCTACTCCTTTCTTCCTATATAATACAGCACCATATCATGCAATACCTAACCAACCTGCTAATTCCTTTTTCAGTAAATTGGGTCCTCTAATTTACAAACTTTCAGCACTTTATTTAAATGCAAACCTCGTGTGTCATTTCCTGTTCTAAATGGATTTTCCATCTATGTCTGCTAAACTGAATTCTGCCTAAAGGCAGAAAATTGTGTTATTTTATGATATTATCCTCCATAGTAATTCAATAGACTTTGTATTGCTCCAAAAAGTTCTTAATAAACTTTTGTTGATTTGAATTAAACTAATGCTAACTTTAAGGAAAAAGGTATTGAGTTTAGTTTAAATATTTCTCTAATGACAAAAGGCATAGACTCTTGAGAACTACACCAAGTCTTCTCGTTCTAATATTCACACCGATTGCTTTGTTTGGGGGACATAGTATCATTCATTATATATTAATACAGTCAGGTACCTGGGGATGCATTGTATCTTGCTGGCTTCTTACAGTCTCTGTATTAATTTCCTACAGCTTTTGCAGCAAATTACCACCAAATTTGAGGTTTACTTGTAAATCAATACAAACTTGTTGCCATGTACTTCTGTAAATCAGAAGCCCAAATTAGTTTCACTGAGTTAAAATCAGAGGTGTTGGCTAAGGCTGCATTTCTTCTGAAGACACTAAAGAATAATCAATCTTGCCATTTCTGGCTTCTAGAGGTGGAAAATTCCATTTTACTTGGATCCTTTTCCCAAATGCATCACCTTTCCTACCTCTGCTTCCATCATTGCATGGCTTAGTCTCTGACTTGACCCTCCTGACTCTCTCTTATAAAACGCTTGTGATTACATTGGGCCACACAGGTAATCTCCCCATTTATGATCCCTAATTTAATCACATCTGCAAAATTCCTTTTGCTATATAAGGTAACATATTCACAGGTTCTGGGGGGCGGGTGTGTGTGTGTGTGGGGGGGGGCATTATTCAGCCGAGCACAGTCTCCAAGTTTATTTTGTCTTTGTTAGTTTATGTCTTTTTTCCCCACTAAGAATTATGCATAAAAATTATGAAACCTTCAATTTACTGAAACCTATATCACTAAGTAAAGATAATATCAACTTTATCAATGAAATTAAGTTAGGCAAAGCAACATTAATTTAGTATAATATAGATTACAAAAATGGAAGTGAAAACTATTTAAGTGATATGTGAAATTTAAGCATTCCTGATTCCTAAGATTACCTTAAAAAGGGTGCATGATTTTTATTTGCCCCCACATACGTTTTAAGTACCTATTTATCTTTTCTCTTTTGTATGTTATCATTTCATAATTTTAGATATAATTGTCCATCCTCTGCAAGGACTAAGGTTTAAGAAGTCTAATGCTGTTAGAATGGAAAGGGAATAAGGGTTACAATCTTCTTTCTATGACCTTTTGTAATTTATAAGTCCAAATGGACTGAACAACACTGAATAATTAATTCATGCTGTGTTTAAACCCCTACGCATGCATGTTTTACACCCTAATTATTATGAATTCCATCCTCGTGCAAATCTTTGATTCCCCAACCTAAATCAGGTTAATACAGACTCATATGCTCCAATTATGGTGATATCTTTCTCTTAACCTTGGCAGAAGGAGCATTATACTAGGTCAAAAAGTATCTTTGAGTTTCATTGAGAAATTAACCCATAAGGGAATTGTGCTCATGGTTGTAATGTTAATTAGTTTCACCATGAACATATATTGCGGCTTATTTAACATTCAGATGCTCTCTGCATTTGAATAAAAAATATATGCCCTAATATGCTAAAACCAGTCAAATGTGATTTTTATTTAATGATTTTTTTCCTTGTGAACAAGTAATCAGCACATTGTACATTTTGACTAATTAAGAAAAATTAACTGTCACCACACTTTAGTGAATCATGCTGGTGGTGTTCCCCAGTTATAAAGGTAGAGAAACTGGGGAGCAACAATAGTTTTTTTCACTAGATATTGAAAAAAGGAGGAGAGAAAACAAGCTCCTAGAATGGAAACCTGAGATAACTAACCCTTGAGAATTTTCTGTCTAAAATCCCTAGACTAAAATGAAAAGGAAAAGGCAGAGGGCTTGAATTAAGACAAACTAAAGCAAATAGTTCAGTAAATATATGTTCTGTATACATCACACATTAATGTGTCAATATAATTATCAAGACAGGACATGATGGGAGTGTCCTCTAGAAAAGGTAAGTTTTATGGATCTGATCACTGCACCCAATGGTCTAATCCCATATTGGAAGAAAATTAGAAATGCCTTATTCTCTACATGCTGGGAATAGAGTGTATATGCTCTCTTCCATTTCAACAGAAATGAAACTTTAAAGTAAATTTTTAGAATGAAGAAAATGGTTTGTGGACAAGTATCAAAACCTTCACTGAATGTTTTAAAACTTTTTAGAGCTTTTGTATAAACTATACCTAATTTACAAGAACATCTTGAGAGTATGGAGCAATTTCTATTCTTGAATATAGTACACAAAAATAGGATTTAAATAGGAACTATACAACTGACCTTCTAGATAGGTCTCATAAAATTTGAGGATGAGGAATCACCACATTGTACATTTTGACTAATTAAGAAAAATTAACTGCCACCACACCAAAATGAGTCATGCCCCAGTTATAAAAGTAGAAAAACTAACGAGTAACAATAGTTTTTTTCACAAACACTTCTTAACGTTCTGTTTTGTTTTACTCTGTTTATATTGCTCCCTAAAGAGAAACACTTATGAAATTATTAATTATCAATATACTTAGGCAATTAGTTTTAATTATACTGTCAGTAGCTCTGGATATGGGGTTTTATTTTACTTTTAAATTTTTATTTATTTATTTATTTATTTAGATGTAATTGATATTTAACATTGTATTAATTTTAGGAGTTCAACATACTAGTTTTATATATGTATATATTGCATAATGTTCTAAATTAAAGCTATTTATGACATTTTGGGTGAAGTATTGGAAAAAGATTTTGTTTCTGTAGTGCTACTGACTCAAAAGTTTTCATTAAAATTTGTTAATTTTAAAAAATGCTTTTAATTTTTTTTAAACAGCATTTCTTGGATACCTAATGTATGAACAGAAAATATTTTAGTGTTTTTAAGCTAATGTGATATTAACACCTTCTAGTGCAGAATAACATACAAACAATACAAACCAAATTTTAAAATACAAAATTATAAATAATAAAGAAAACAATCACCTTGAATCCTAACACTCAGATTAATGACTTACTATTTTGACAGAATCCTTCAACACATTTTATACTAGATATCTAGATATTTATAAACAAATTCACATAATATTATATATATATATATATGATATATACATGTATACTGTTTCTAATTTCTAGATTATAGGTCAGCGGTTCTCAACCTGTGGGTCGCGACCCCTTTGGGGGTTGAATGACCCTTTCACAGGGGTCGCCTAAGACCATCGGAAAACACATATTTTCGATGGTCTTAGGAACCGAGACACCGCTCCTCTATCCGTCTCCAGGCTGGTCTGCCCACATGCAGATACGCCCACATATGAGTACCCAGTGTGATGACGTCATTGTGTCAACCCCATCACATACACCCCGTACAAATACAAGTGTATGTGACAGGGTTGGCGCCATAATGTACTTATGCGGACCAGTCACACATGTGTAGAGAGCAGCTACGGTGTAGAAAGCAGCTACTGTGTTGAAAGCAGCAGTATTGGAGGTAAAATGACACTTCATGAATTATAATTACTGGGTAAATATAAAATCATGTACTGTAAAATCATCAACTACTGCAAAAAAAAAAATCTGTACCATGGGAACTTAATCTGGATGCTGATCGGTCTTTTTATATTCAGCTGTGGTTGATGTGAATACTGCCCCCTTGTGATAGTAACAGGTATGTAAAAAAACAACAACACAGAGAATGGTAAATCATAGGAAACTTTAATGAACTGTATTGACTGAACTATGCCATGTATCATCTTTTGTATTACTAAAGCTATTGTTATATATTATTTTCATTAGCAAACCATCCCATGACAATGTATCGTGTAGAGAAGAACGTTAAGAAAAGAAAATATAGTGAGGATTTTTTACAGTATGGTTTACCTCAATAATTACAGCAGGAATTGAGAAACCGCAATGTGTTATTTGTTGTGAAGTTCTATCAGCCAAATCTATGAAGCTGAACAAACTAAAACGCCATTTTGATAGCAAGCATCCGAGCTTTGCTGGAAAGGATACCAACTATTTTAGAAGCAAAGCTGATGGACTCAAGAAAGCCAGACTTGACACAGGTGGCAAGTACCACAAACAAAACGTAGCAGCTGTTGAAGCTTCATATTTGGTGGCACTCAGAATCGCCAGAGCTATGAAACCTCACACCATTGCTGAGGATTTGCTGTTACCAGCGGCCAAAGACATTGTTCGAGTTATGATCAGAGATGAATTTGTTACGAAATTGAGTGCAATTTCCTTATCTAACGACACTGTCCGCAGAAGAATAGATGACATGTCTGCTGACATTCTTGATCAGGTAATCCAGAAAATTAAATCTGCTCCACTTCCAATATTTAGTATCCAGCTTGATGAATCTACAGACATTGCAAACTGTTCACAGTTACTGGTTTACGTGAGGTATATTAATGATGGCGACTTTAAAGATGAGTTTCTTTTTTGTAAACTTCTTGAAACGACAACTACTGCACGTGATGTATTTGACACAGTTGGTTCATTTCTGAAAGAGCATAAGATCTCTTGGGAAAAGGTTTGTGGTGTTTGCACAGATGGTGCTCCAGCTATGCTAGGATGTCGATCTGGATTTCAATATTTGGTACTGAATGAGTCACCAAAAGTCATCGGAACTCACTGTATGATTCATCAGCAAATATTAGCAACGAAGATGCTGCCACAAGAGTTACAAGAAGTAATGAAAAGCATCATAAGTTGTGTCAATTTTGTAAAGGCGAGCACTTTAAACAGTCAACTGGTTTTGCAACTGTGCAACGAGTAGGATGTGCTGAACAATGCTCTACTATTGCACACTGAAGTGAGATGGTTGTCAAGAGGAAAGTTTTAAAACGTGTTTTTGAGCTTCGTGATGAACTCAAAACGTTTTTTAATCAGAAAGCAAGACCGCAGTTCGAAGCACTTTTCGGCGATAAAAGTGAACTGCAGAAAATAGCTTGCTTGGTTGACATCTTTGCCATCTTGAATGAGTTAAATTTATCACTGCAAGGACCAAATGCAACATGCCTCGATTTGTCTGAAAAGATCCGATCATTCCAAATGAAACTTTAGCTTTGGCAAAAAACATTAGATGAAAATAAAATTTACACGTTGCCTACCCTATCTGCTTTCTTTGAGGAACATGACATTGAACCAGACAAAAGGATTACGATGATAATTTCTGTGAAAGAACACTTGAACATGCTTGCAGAAGAAATTTCATCGTACTTTCCAAATCTACCTGACACCCCGTTTGCACTTGCCAGAAGCCCATTCACAGTCAAAGTTGAAGATGTTTCTGAGACAGCACAAGAGGAG
>NW_017731777.1:527444-576484 GCF_001890085.2 Hipposideros armiger
TAACAACGATGCAGTGAGAACTGATTTCTCTACAATGCCAGTTACAAAATTCTGGATCAAGTGTTTGCAGTCATATCCTGTTCTGTCTGAGACTGTGTTGTGCCTTCTTCTTCCATTTCCAACAACATATCTTTGTGAAACAGGGTTTTCCAGCTTGTTGGTTATCACGTCTAAATACAGAAGTAGACTTGTTGTGGAAGATGATCTTGTTGTGCTCTTGCAAAGACTGCCCTTAGGATTTCTGATTTGGTGAGAAAGAAGCAATCTCAACCTTCGCACTGACGTTAGCTTTTTATGCATACTGTCGCAAAATGTAGCAATGTAGTTTACTGTTGTTATATTAAGACTGTTACCCATGCTACACCATGTTTCAAGACAAAATTTCATTTATTTGTAATTACAAATAAATATTTCACAATATATAATTACATATTGGTTTTGTGATTAATCACTATGCTTTAATTATGTTCAATTTGTAACAATGAAAACACATCCTGCATATCAGATATTTATTTACATTATGATTCATAACAGTAGCAAAATTACAGTTATAGAGTAGCAACGAAAATAATTTTATGGTTGGAGGTCACCACAACATGAGGAACTGTATTAAAGGGTCATGGCATTAGGAAGGTTGAGACCCACTGTTATAGGCGATGATGTGTTGAATGCCCTTGTGGACATAGGAGTTCGTGCTGTGTGATTATTACTTTTGGGTGCATCCCTATATGCAAGATTGCTGAATCAAAGCAAATACATAATATATGTTGTGATACAAATGGACACACTGCCTTCCAGAAAGTTTGTACAAATTAACATACCCGTCAGTAGAGTATAAGAATGCCTATTCCTCTCCCTAGGTATTAGGAAACATTTTACTCTGCCTACATGAAAAAAAAGTGACATTTCAATGTTGTTTTAATTTTTGTGTATTTGGCTGTAAGCTTGAAGATTTTTTCATATGCTTTTACTTGTATCTCTGATATAAATTGTTTATATTTAAACCTTGATCATTTTTCTATTGCCATGAACTTCTGCCTGTATTATTTAAAGATAATTTTTCTATTTTCCTGTTTGTCAATTGCATTTAAATATTAAACCTTTCTTGTTTGTTTTTATTCAGATGTTTTGAATTTTATGTGGTCAAACTTAACAGTTCTTTATGTTTTATGATTTGGGAGACATGATTAGATTAGAAATATAATTTATAATCCAAGAGTATAAAAATACTTAATCATACTTTCTTTTTCTATTTACACTGTTCTCTCTCTTACTAATAAGATTTGATACAGCCAGGATATATTTTGGTAAAAGAAGTGAGTAAAGCTTTTTCCTTGTTTTCTTCCAAATGGTCATACACTATTTCAACAACATAAGTATACCAGATTTTCTCCACTGACTTTGCCACCTTTATTATATCTAAAAATCCCAATATAAACCTTTAGTGTATTTATTATCTCTTTATTATGTCCATTGATTTGTCTGTCTCCTCTGAAATACTATTTAAATAAATATAACTTTATTTTGTCCTCTTATTTAGTTGCATCTACTAGCATTTCTAGAGCAATATTCAATAACATTGGTAATAGTGTATACTTTTGTCTAGTTCCTCAAACGATTATTATGCTTCGAATGGTTAACCGTTAATAGTCATCTGACATTAGAATATATATTTACATGTACATTCATAAACAAAAATATTTAAAAATCTTTTTATACTTTTCTATGAGATTTTTGAACTACAAAATAATATCTTCAGTGTTACTTCAGCATCTATCAAGGTAATCATAATTTTCTCTTTTGCTCTATTGATATCTTGAATTATATAATGTCATTAAGAGTTATTCTGGTTTCTTAAAGTAATTTGAAAGTGTTACAATTGAATCAGTTTAAATAACAAAAATATACTTTTCTTGAAGATGTGAAAAAAAATTGTGAAATTGGATGGATTTGATTCTTTTTGGAGGATAGACAATGATAGTCTGCTATAGTTCTCTTCTTTAGTTCTCCTTTGGTTATTGACTTAAGATTTTATATTTTTTGGATTTAATTTTACATCAAAAAAAGTTTCTAAATTTTAAAATTCATCAATTTAATCCAGATTTGCAAATGCATTTAGTTTATAAATATTCCCAAAGTATACTTTTTTTCTAGTCTTTTGAAATCTTCACATATATTATTTTTATTATTTATTTTATTTTTTAAGTTTTTTAGTTTTCAATTTCAATTGACATACAATATTATATTAGTTTCAGGTGTACAGAACAGTGATTAGATATTTATATAACTTATGAAATGATCCCTCCAATAAATCCAGTACCCATCTGATGCCATACATAGTTATTATAATACTACTGATTATATTCCCCATGCTGTACTCTACATCCCCATGACTATTTTTTAACTACTAACTGTACCTTTTAACTCCCTCCTCTCCTTCACTGATTCCCTTTACCACTACCACCCTCATTTGGGCAACCATCAAAATGTTCTCTGTACCTATGAGCTTGTTTCTGTTTGGTTTGTTCATTTATCCTGTTCTCTACATTCCACATATAAGTGAAATCCTATAACATTTGTCTTCCTCTGTCTGACTTTCTCCACTCAGCACAAATTTTGTCATCCATAAATTTTGCAGATGACAAAATTTAATTATTTTTTATGGCTGAGTAATATTCCATTGTATACCCCCTCTTTATCCATTCATCTATTAATGGCCACCAGGCTGCCTCCACATCTTGGCCATTGTAAGCAATGCTGCAATGAACACGTGGATGTACATGTTCTTTTGAAGTACCGTTTTGGTTTCTTCGGATAAATACCAGGAAGTAGGATTACTGGGTCCTTTTTTGTCTCTTGTTATAGCCTTTGTTTTAAAGTCTATTTTTTCTAGTATAAGTATTGCTACACCAGCTTTTTGTTTGTTTGTTTGTTTCCATTTTCATAAAATATTTTTTTCCATCCCTCTACTTTCAGTCTGTATGTTTTTCGATTTGAAGTTAGTCTCTTGTAGGCAGCATATGTAAGTGTCTTGTTTTTTATCTATTCAGTCACCCTATCTTTTGACTGGAGCATTTAATCCATTTACCTTGAAAGTAATTTTTGCTAGATATGCAGTTATTGCCATTTTATTATTCATATATTTGATTTTTTTTTAATCTTGACAAAGTCTCTCTAATATTCCTTCTAATAGAGATTTGATGTGATCAACTCCTTTACCTTTTTCTTGTCTGGGAAGCTCTTTTTCTGTCCTGAGATTCTAAATAATAGGTTTGCTGGGTAGAGGAATCTTGGTTGTAGGTCCTTGCTTTCATCACGTTGATTATTTCATGCCAATCCTTTCTAGGCTGCAAAGTTTCTGTTGAGAAGTCAGCTGACAGTCTTATGGGTGCTCTCTTGTAGGTAAATAACAGCTTTTCTCTTGCTGCTTTTAAGATTCTCTCTTTGTCTCCAACCTTTGGCATTTTAATTATGATGTGACTTTGTGTGGGTCTCTTTGGGTTTCTCTTGTTTGGGATTCTCTGCATTTTCTGGGCTTACATTTCTATTTCTTTGATCAGGTTAGGAAAGTTTTGTCATTATTTCTTCAAATGGGTTTTCAATTCCTTGCTCTCTCTCTTCTTCTAGTACCCCTGTGATGTGAATGTTGGTACACATGATGTTGTCCCAGAGGGCCCTTAAACTATCCCAATTTTTATGGATTCTTTTTTCTTTTTGCTGTTCTGATTGGTTGTTTTCTGCTCTTATCTTTTAAATTGATGATTTGATCTTCTGCTTTACCTAATCTTCTGTTGATTCCCTCGAATGTACAAGCTCTGACAATTAAGTTCACAAACTTTGTTGGAACAATGTTGTTAGCCTTTTCTGATACCAGAGGAATTATTCATTTGAATTTGTGCCAACTGGACAAACAATTAACCAAGTTTACTGTTTAGAACTGCTGAAAAGGCTGTGTGAAAATCTTAGATGAAAATGACCTGAGCTTTTCACCAACAATTCATGGCTCTTGCATCACAAAAATGCACCAGCTCACATGACACTCATGTGAGGGAGTTTTTAGCCAGTAAACAAAGAACTGTATTGGAACATCCTCTTTACTCACCAGATCTGGACCCCAATAACTTCTTTCTTTACCCAAAGATAAAGAAAATACTGAAAGGAAGACATTTTGATGACATTCAGGACATTAAGGATAATATGATGACAACTCTGATGGCCATTCCAGAAAAAAAGTTCCAAAATTGCTTTGAAGGGTGTACTAGGCACTGGTGTTGGTGCTTTGCTTTCCAAGGGGAGTACTTTGAAGGTAACCATAGTGATATTCAGCAATGAGGTATGTATCACTTTTTAAGGATGAGTTCGTGAACTGAATTGTCTAATCTCATATTCTTCATTTCAGTTATTTTATTCTTTATTTCTGACTGTTTCTTTTTTTTAAGATTTTTATTTGGAGTTGGGGGGATGGGAACAGTGCTGGGGAACTGAGGGAAGGGGAACAGACAAGTTGCTGTCATTTTTGTTCTTCAATCTCGTTGTGGAGGATGTTGCTTCACTGGCCCAAGTTGGCACCGTCATTGCGCTCTTCCCTGGTGAGGCGGATCAGGCGCCGGCTTCTGGACGGCCGCTCACTGTGGCTGCTGGCCGCTCACGCTGGCTGCTGGCTACACACGGTAGCCCATGGCAACCCACTGCCACAGGGGCTGCAGCCTACGCCGTCGCCGGCAACTCAAGGCAGCCCAGCTCCAGGTTGAGCTGTTGTTCAGCATCTTAGCTGTGGAGGGCAGTGTCACTGGCCCTCATATGTGGGATCCGAACCGGGGCCCTCTGGCATCCCAAGCGAGTTCTTAACCATCGCGCCACTCGGCCGGCCCCTGACTGTTTCTTTTTTATGTTTTCTATGTCTATTTTTATGTTTCCTATTTCTTTGTTGAAGTTATCCTTGAGATCATTGAACATTCTTATAATTAGTGTTTTGAACAGTTTATCTGGTAGATTGCTTATCTTCATTTTTGCCTGGATCTTTTTCTGGAGCTTTGTTCTATTCTTTCATTTGGGACATGTGTATTTCCCCATTTTGGCTGCCTCCCTGTTTTTGTTTCTATGTATTAGGTAGGGCTTCTATGCCTCGGTCTTAGAAGAGTGGTCTTATGTACTAGGTGTCCTGTGGGGCCCAGTGGCACAGTCTCCCTGGTTACCAGATCCAGTTGCTCCAGTTGTGTCCCTTGTGCGGGTTGTGTGCCCTCCTGTTGTAGTTGAGCCTTGGTTGCTGTTTGTGCATGAGTGGGAGGGTTGACCCTCAGGCTGATTGGTTGGTGAAGACTGGTTGTGGCTACAGTGGAGGAGCTTTTGTGACCCTATGGAGAAGGGTCTGCCTCAATAGGACTCTGGTGCCTGCCCAGTCTGCCCTTTGGGTATGTCTTTTGTGCAGGTGGTTGCGTGGTACTCTGGTGTGGTCTGAAGGTGGCCACTGGGTGTGTTCATTATGGAACCTCTTGGGAAGGGCTCTGTTGCAGGCCAAGTTCAGCCACAGCCTATGCCCTGCCTGGGGCCACTTGGTATGAGCTACAAAGTTATCTGCAGATGGTTGCCACTATGTTGGTATTGGAGGTGTCTGGGAGAGGCTAACCTGCTAATTAAGGCCTGCTTCTGCTAGTGCTGGGCCTAGGGCTGCCTAAAAAGAGGTACAGGGCATGCTGAGGCCTGATGCTGCTTGCAAACCTTGAAAGATGAGCCAAGACAGGCTATTCGTATGAAATAGCCATTGGAAGTGTCTTGGGTGGGTCCAAAAGTTGGATGCGAGAGGGCCTCTGGAAATCACCAGGGTGGATTGAATGGTGTTAACTAGTCTGGTGGAGATTCAGGCAAAGCAACTGCCTACGTCTGCAAGCTGAGTTGGAAGAAGAGCTCAACAAAGGAACAAAATGGCACCTTCCTGGACAGAGCTGCCCCTCCAGCCCGCATTCTGAGGCCAGACAACTCAGTTCCTCCCAGTATGTCCCTGGCACCTTTCCAGTTGCTGCCCTAGCACAGGAGCCAACAGTGAGTGAGTCCCTCAGAGAGTAAGTCTGTGTGTTTTAAGAGGAACCCTTGGGACTGCAGCCGCCTTCTGTCTCCCTTATCCACAATCTCTACTGGTTTTCACAGCCAGAAGTTATGGGGACTTCTCTTCCCAACACTGGAACCCTGAACTGTGGGATTTGGCATGGGGCTGGGATCCCTCACTCCTCAGGGGGGACTTCCATAGCCAAGATATTCTTCCTAATTTTTAATAGTCACAGGCTGGTGTGGGAGCAGCCCATTCCAAGTCTCTGCTCCTCCTACCAGTCTCAAGGTGACTTCTTCTGTATGTCCTTAGTTGTAGCACTTCTGTTCAGTTAGACTTCAGGCAATTCTCAATGATGGTTTTTCTGTAGTTCAGTTGTAATTTTGAGGTGGTCATCAGCGGAGGCAAGAACAGAGTTTACCTACTCCATCATCTTGATTGGAACTCCCCAAATTATAGTTTAATGAGCTTTTGTATCTAGGGTTATATGCAATTTATTTTCTGTGGTTTTGGTTTAGGTATTTTTTCTAAGTTTTAATATTTTGTTCTGTTTCTGTGTTTTCTAATTGTTTTTCCTATTTCTGCCTTCATCTTTAAAATACATATGTCCTCTAATCTTCACATTATTCTATGAAGTAAATGTTACATTTCATTTACTCTATTTTAAAAATAGAGAAACTAAGTCATAGAGACATTTAGGAAAATTACATGCACTTTCATAAAGGACATAATCCGGATTCAAACCCATACCCTTTGTCGATGAGGGCCAACTTATTAACCATTGCATTATACTGCCTTGCCTACTTCATTTGCAAAGTAACTACTTGTCCAGTCCATTGAGGAAGTTCCCCAGAAGTAGATATTTTAAATATTTAAATGAAAATCATCCTATCTTTCTCTGTTTGACCTATTTTACTTAGCATAATACCCTCTAGGTCCATCCATGTTGTCGCAGATGGTAAGATTTCATTCTTTTTTATGGCTGAGTAATATTCCATCATATATATGTCTAGTACCCACCTGGCGCTATAACTAGTTATTACAATATTATTGACTATATTCCCTATGCTGTACATTACATTCATATGACTATTTTGTAACTTCCAGTTTGTACCTTCACCTTTTTAATCCAACCCCTAATCCCTTTCCCATCTGTTAACCATTAGTTTGTTCTCTGTATCTGAGTCTGTTTCTATTTTGTTTGTTCATTTATTTTGTTCTCTAGATTCCACATATAAGTAAAATCATATGGTATCACTTAGTAAATTATATAAATGTCTAACCACCACGCTGTACACCTGAAACTAATATAAAATAATATTGAAGCTCAACTGTAGTTGACAAATAAAAATAAATAAAAAGACTGCTACAAACAGCAAAACAAAGACAATCATCATATATTTGCATTAAAGAGAAGCCAGGTCTGCTTTTAAAACGTCAATTATACTATTCGAAGCTATACCCACATAGGTTTATTCAGGGAAAAAAATGTCATATGGGTTCAGACATTAGGCAAAAATGTCATTCATAATAATCTTATTGATGTTAGAGAATTTTAAGTATAAAGTGAAGATGTTTAAGGGGAAATAAGTTATTTTACACTTTAAAACACTGAGAAGAGCTGTTCAGTGCCAATGGTTGAATGATCCTCGAACTATTTGACTTCAGGTACCACAGACATGACAGCTAATCTTATAAATAAGAAAAAGTTAATCCTCAGTTGCTTGTATTTATAGATAAGAAATGTGAGGTGAAGTTGCCTCTCTTTCAAACTAAGATTTTTTTAAAAGCCAGAGCCAATGTCACATCCAATAATGCCAGGTGTCCTCTATATTAGTAACTTTTTCATGAAAACTCTTGAGTCATGGTTAGCTTCCCATAGTTTTCATTAATCAGTTCACTGAGGATGTTAAATCATGCTGCTGATTCCTCCAATACTCTGTTAATGTTTTTTGCCATTTAAGGCCTAGATGTTTCTTTTTTTTATTTTCCTCCTACCTGTGCAATTTTTTTATTATTCTGAATTTACCCATCAATAATATAATATGCCATTATGTGTAAAGCAGAAAAGCAAATAGTAACATACTTGAAAACCCTGGTGTCCTCTTCACTTGTTGGCTGTTCTGCTTTTCTATTGACTGTTGAAAAATAAAGTATGCTCATTGGCCACACTGACCAGCTGTACTTTATTATGAATATATTAGAATATATTAATATTCTAAATACAGCAATACCTTCTTTTGTAACCATAATTCATTCTGGAAACAAACTACTCATATTGCAAGACATTGCTTGTTTACCACGTTGAAATGTATTAGAAATGTTTGCTTGTCTTGTGGAACACTCGCAAACCAAGTTACTTGCAATCCAAGGTTTTACTACTGTATTTAATTTCCTTTCAGAGGGCACCCAATATCAAATAAAACCTCATTGAATTATATGACCTAACAACTAAAGACAAAAATACCACAAAATTTAAACTAACCTCTCCTAAAACATTGTCATAAAATTGTTTGGTCAATTTTTAGTTTTAGCTGAGGTTTGGAAAGATTTAAAGTGTTTGTTTTTAAAGCTGGATTAGTTAGTGGTTTTAAAACAGATAATAATGAGAACATGATGCACTTAAAAAGGAGATACACTTTAAAGTTTTTATGATGATTCTAAAATGCCTATGATGCCAAAATATATGGAAATTATAGCAATAGATTTAGTTGAATAGTGGGAAACAGCCAAACATGCTGTAATATAGTATTTGCTAAAAACAAAGAGGAACTATCAATGAAAAATTAATTTAATTATTTTTTCCTTTCCTTTGTACAAAAAATTGTTATTTGGCAACTAACTTTCAAAATGTATTGTATCAGTGGGAGATAAAAGGGTGATTAAACATGAACTCTGCCTTCAAGACCCTTCTTGTCTAATGCTTAAGTTAATTAAGAGATGAAATACAAATACTTCAGTGACAAACTTTTTTAGGAAATCAAGTTTAAAAATCATGTTAATGATCATTTATATAAACAGGAAAAACACAAATAGAGAGCAAATTGAATTAATTAGCTAGTTACAGCAAAACATGGAAAAGAAAAGAGAAAAACAATATTATACAATTAATCCATAACCAGTATCACTACTATACATTACAATTACCTTAAGTTATTTTCTGGAGCTTCTTTATATGGATTCTTAATTATCCTTTTTTTCTCTCCAACCATTTATATCTCTACTCTTACCAGTTTACTATTTGATCAAGATTTCATGACCATAATATAAAACTCCTGTTGCAGTAAAAGTTAGAAAACTGCAACTATAAGAACTTTTCATTATGATAGAGATCAGAGGACTTTAGGTTTGGCAATTATTTTAAACCACTGTCAGGTGCTTCTTAAATCTAGTATCATATGCATGTATGACTAATATTTCCAAAATTCAGCTCTCTCAGTATGGGGTTATTTTGATATGGTAGAGAAAAAGAAAAGACAGTCTTGTGTTTCATGTATAATAGGAATACTGGTAGTAAAAAAACTGTCTGAAAAATGGTAAGTAGTATTCTTATGGGTCTATGATTGCTCATCAGTATTTATCACCTATATTAAAGTGAATGTCATTAAGCCAAATAGCTTTTGTAGTTAAAAGCCAGCAAATGCAAAATGATTCTGTCAACCTTGCTATTGGTTAATACCTAACTATAAGTTGAATATTTTGAAATCTGTAGAATGTCTTTACTCCTGCCATTCAGTGCTGAGATTAAATATCCAAATAAACCAAAAATGAGCTGATCAACTTTCATCCACTTCAATTTTTCCAAACTTGAATTTCCCATCACTGAGCCCATATCACAAGCATAGCACTGAAAGTAATAACAGAGAGAAATCAAATTACCGCATTTCAATCACAAGATTTTTTCTGACATTAAGAACTAAAATATGTAATTGATAGCCGTGCTGTGAAATTGCAATGCAGACGTGATAATTACCCTCATTATTTTTTTTAATATATATCGAGATACATTTAGCATTTCTTTTCACTTTTAATGGCATGTAGTATAATAAGACAACAAGAAGAGACATGTTTGTTTTACAGTGTTATAGTTAAATGTGATGACAAAGGAAAGATATAATGTTAATGATACACAAACATCGATGTTGTAATCGACAGTGATTACACAATCATTCTGTACAAACTGTATACACACAGTTAAAATAAAGCAAGATGCATTTTCTTCCCAGAGCAGTAACTGCTGACAACAGCTATCATTAAAAACAAAAATATAATGTAATTAGGGGTGGACAAAATGATTTGCTTCTTGTCTCAACTTTATCAATTGTCAAATAGTAGGGTTTCAGACAAATGTAAAATGTAATTAATTTATTATTGTTTGAATATAGACTTAGCAATTACAGAGTCATTGGAGTCCACCTTAGTCCAGGTCCTTAATGAATTAGTTTCATTAGATTTGCAATTCCCCCAAGTTGATTTAAGTTAAATTTAACATATGGTATGAATTGCTTCTTCCTATTAATGGCAATTAGATTTTCAGGATAAAGCCCTTGCTGCCCTTTCTTTCTCTTAATAAACATTGAAAATTTGGAGACAAAATTACTAAGACTATGTCTACTATTGTCTGAAATCTTAGCCCAGCTTCTGCCTGAATTTTATTTTAAATTTTATTTTTTTAAGATGTGTTTTTTTTGTTTTGTTTTTAAAGATTTTATTGGGAAATTGGGGGATGGGAACAGTGCTGGGGAATTGAAGGAAGGGGAACAGACAAGTTCCTGTCGTTTTGTTCTTCAGTCTAGTTGTGGAGGACGTTGCTTCACTGACCCAAGTTGGCACCATCATTGCGCTCTTCCCGGGTGAGGCAGATCAGTCGCCGGCTTCTGGACGGCTGCTCACTGCGGCTGCTGGCCGCTCCCGCTGGCTGCTTGCTACATGGTAGTCCATGGCAACCCGCTGCCACAGGGGCTGCAGCCTTCGCCATAGCCGGCGACTCACGGCAACCCAGCTCTAGGTTGACCTGTTGTTCAGCATCTTAGCTGTGGAGAGCAGTGTCACTGGCCCTCATATGTGGGATCCGAACCAGGGCTCTCTGGCGTCCCAAACCAGCTCTTAATCAATGTGCCACTCGGCCGGCTGAATTTTATTGATCTGTCTTTTACTTTAAGGCAACATGTGGCAGCTAAAAGCACCACATAATTGTGAAAAAGTGACACTATTTCTTTTGAGCTTGAATCAGAATTAATGACTCAGAGGCTGATTGGATTGAATGCAAATGCTGGGTTATAACTCACTTCCCAACGGTAAGATAAAGTTTTACATCCATATCACAAGTTTGTGTTTAGTATTTTTTTAGTATTTTCATTCATTATGTCAAGAGCCGGGTAAATGCATGGTGGAATGTTCGAGAACTTAATTGTCTGTAGTTTTTCTGGAGAACACTGGGTTGGAAAAAGGTCAAAGTTCAAGGAAGCATTTTGTACTCTTCCTCTAGCAGAAGGTGTTGACCACTGTGGCAGAGGAAAACAGGTGTCGAACTGCCTCCTCATCTGCTTTGTATGTGCACATTTGGGAACAAAGACTCTTTTCTTTCAAACTGTGCTTAATCATTACAGGGTAAGGAGACCCAATGTATGAAAACAGAGGACTGGATAACCAGAGAATAATAGCAGCTTCCTTCTGAGAAAGCAGCAAGCTACTCTCTGAGAAAAGAGCCCAATTGTGGAGGGCTGGGGTCAATGGAGAGCCACTAGGGAAACTTCACTGGTCAGGGTTTCTACCATCACTGGTCTACATTGGGCCAGGAAAGCCACAAGCTATCAGTCACATGGGTGAGAAATTCAGTGTGGGAGGGGAGGTTCTATGCATTCTGGTGGGACTTTTTCAAGGCATGGTTAGTAGAATGCATCAAAGAGTAGAGTACAATGCCATGTACTTGGAGCAGGGACAGGAACAAAAAGAAAACCACAGGAGATAAATGGTTGGCCGTACCACCACAACTTTGTCAAATCCAGGTGTGAAGTCTCCCTGCTTGGACCAGCTGAGTTTCCTCCTCCATTCAATTTGCAGATCACTGACCTGGGAAGGACACTCAGGTTTCCGAGCTCTGGAAGTTCAGCTAGGAGACATGTCTACAACATTAGTTTTTTCATTGAAGAGTAACAAAGGGAATCCATTCAAATGGGGTTTTGTTAAGCATCAAACATAGATATAATGTCCTTTGTTCAAAGATAAACAAAAATAAACAAACATATACAAGGAAATGATTATATAACATAAAATTAAAATAGACTACCACTTAAGAAGCCAAAAAAGGAATATTCATTAAGAAACTATTATAGGAAACAGGAGTAGTTTTAGAAAGGTATGCTGCTTTCTTAATCAAAATATGCCTTTGTGGGGGTAAAAGAGATAAAAGGATATTTTGATATAGCCAATTGATAGGAAAAGCCTCGCTGAGATACAGAAAGAATGAAAGGTGACTAAAACTGCATTATCACAATGTGAGATCTGTAGTCAAAGCAGGAAAAAAGCAGAACTGACTCTTCAGGAAACTAATTCCTGTTGTGGACAGTAAATTTAAGAACTTTTGCAGAACAAAAGAAAAGACAAAAGACAAAATCAATGACAGAAAACAATGGTTTAGAATAGAATTTGGACATCCAAGAGACAGATCTTTGGAATTCCTAATGAATGAGTCTCAACAAATATAACAGAAACAAAAATTAAATTTCAAATTAATCTTTCATGAGATTAAAACAAACGAACAACCAACCCTGGACATGCAGGTTCACGGTATCACTGAGTACCAAAGCCTAGAAATGTGGTGTGCCATAGTGAATAACACCACCAGGCTAAAAGAGATCTTTTAGAGAGATTGGAAAGAGAAAAGGTCCAAATCTTAGCGTGAGAATAAGAGAAGCAAACAAAGATAACCGATAAGGAACAGCTGGTTAAGAAGGAAGAGATGCAAGACTTTATTGGAACAAATGGCAACAGAGGAGACGTTTCAAGGAGGGAGTGATAGGCTCTGCCAAAGGCTGCTAAAAATAGTTTTAAAAATCAATGGCATAGAAAAGAGTTCATTAGATGTGACAACATATAATAACGATGGCACAAATGTGTAGAATGATTTCCATGATTAAAGTGCAATTCCATATATATATATATATATATATATATATATATATATATATGAATTCCATTAATTTAAAGCTCACAGCAAGCTGATTAGTCAGATATCCTCTTATTATTTCTATTTTAAAGATGCAAAAACTAAGGCAAAGAGAAGTTAAATAGTTTATTCAAGGGGACACAGCTAGTTAGCAGTGGGGCTAGGGTTCAAACTCAATTTGGCTCCAGAGTTTATGGTCTTGATTTCTTACTATGGACATATCTGGTGGCCTTTTTAAGCTCAGTTAAATGCTTAGTAAAAATCCTCGAAGATCTGCACTAAAATGTGAATAATCATTATCTGGAATAGTTTAATTATAGGTGTTTCTTTTTCATATGTACTTATTTGAATTCTTTATTTTTGTACAGAAAATATGTGATACTTATATAATTCCATTTTTAAAGAAAATCTTCTAATTAATTTTAGGAAGAGAACTGGACATGATAAATGTAGCATATGTGTATTAACTTCTACTATTACATAACAAATTATCTCTAAACTTAGAGGCTTCAAGAAAGTATATTATCTCACTGTTTCTGTAGATTAGAATATATTGAGCAATTTATGTGGGTGGTTCTGGTTGAAAGTTTCTCAAGAAGTTGCAGTCAAGATGTCAATCAGCTTAGGTTGCAGTCATCCGATGGTCCAACTGAGGCCATGGTATCCATTTCCAAAATGGCTCATTCACAGGGCTATTGGCAGGAGGCTTCAGTTCCTCACCACATGAGCCACTTCAAGAGGGCTGGTTGAGCATCCTCTGGACATGGCAACTGACTTCTTTTAAAGCAAGTGATCCAAGAATTAGAGCAAGGAGGAAATTGCAATGCCTTTATGACTTGGTGTCAGAAGTTACATATGATTACCTCACCTACATTTTATTCATCAGAAGAGAGTAACACAGTCTAGCCAACCTGAAATTAGGTACCACCTTTAAAAGGGAAGAGTGTTGAATAATTTATGAACATTTTTAAAGCCACCACAATACCTAAAGAAGAATAAGAACAAAAGGGGGTGGGGGCTGGGCAAGTGTTGCGTTGGTTAAGAGCTGGCTTGGGATGCAGCTCTGAGCAGCAGGGCTCTGGTTCAGATCCCACATGAGGGCCAGTGACGCTGCACTCTCTACAGCTAAGATGGTGAACAACAGCTCGACCTGGAGCTGGGCTGCTGTGAGTCACTGGCGATGGAGTAGGCTGCAGTGGGGCTGGCCGACAGCAGGCATGAGCCTTCATGAGCTTTTGTGAGCTTTTGTGAGCTTTTGTGAGCTGCCGTGAGCTGCCGTGAGCCTCCGTGAGCCACCATCCAATGGCCAGCAAGAGACTGCCTCTCCCGGGAAGAGCGCAATGATAATACCAACATGGGCTGGTGAAGCGAGTTACTCCACAACTAGACTGAAGAACAAAAGGACAGCAACTTGTCTGTGCCCCTCCCCCAAGTCCCCAATAAAATCTTAAAAAAAGAAAAAAAATAACAAAAGGAGATGAAGGTGTAGCAGGAGGCAGTGAAGACAAGGAAGGAAGGAAGGAAGACAAAAACACAGATGACCTGTGATTTATCTGTTTAGAATTTGAGATTACTACATTTCATTCATTCAACACTATATTTTTATCAATTCGAATCTTAAAAATAAATTCATTGTTAGAAGTGCATGTGTGTTTTAATCAGTTTTATTACTAACACTTTAAGTGACTCTTTCAACATTAGTAAAACACTTAAAGTGGCAGTTTTAGACCAACATCTTACTCCTATGGAAAGCCTTTCATGTATAATATGTCACTGGTTAACACAGAGGAGATCTGAGTATAATTCATTGCACGTAATGCTAAAATACCTATGCCTACTGGGTAGCCCTTTACACTTCTCTAAACCTTAATTTTCTTTTTTGCATGCCTTTGGACTAAATAGATTTTGAGTTTCTGTTTAGTTCTGATAGTTCTGATTCTGAGGTAAATTTCAAGGCAGATTAAGCTAGATTAGCCATATTTTAGTGATGATGAATATAACTTTAGCATTAATCTGATGCAAGTGAAAATGACATTTAATGTCAACTAGCAATGCAAGCAAGTAGAATCTTAAGAATTTTGCTGTGAACTATGATGTCTTGATGATTTGATCATGATGTATGACCCCATGTACAGTATTCAAACCCCAAATGGAGTCAACAGAAGACAATGTTGTCCCAATAAAACACAATTTTACTTGCCGGTAATCCAGGAAATGCTTTCATAGACTTAGAATAAAAGCTTTTACAAGAAAGCCATATATTGTGGCAGAGTAATGGATAATTATAACATTTTATTCTAAATTTGTGGTTTGATTGAGTCTTCATTATGAAATGTTTTTCTTTATCTTATATTATTGGTTGTTGAAATTAATATGAGTTAATTTGATTGACTTGATTAATTTGATTTACCACTGGCTTGCTTGATCGATACAAATGCTCCCACTATTTCAATGTGTTGGTGAAAATCATAAATTCTTAAGACATCAGGATCTGTCACTTCATATTATTTTGCTGTCTTATAGGAATGGACTCTTCCCCTTTTCCTCTGACAAAGTCTGTCTCAAGAGGTCATTTCGATTTATTCCATTTCTGAACAAAGTCTCTAAGATTGGTTTTGAGAATTTTTAATTTCTATTTTTGTTCTCCACCCAAATGACAATAAGCATTTTTCCATGTATTCTGTCAAATCTTATGTAGAAAGAAGAAAGGAGGGAGGGAAGGAAGGAGGGAGGGAGAGAGAGAGAGAGAAAAAAAGAGAGAGAAAGAGAGGGAGAGAGAGGCTTTCCCTTGAGTACTGTCATTCTAAATTGAAATTGTGCCAATTTATTAACACAGTCAGCAACAGG
This sequence comes from Hipposideros armiger, assembly GCF_001890085.2. Taxonomy (NCBI): domain Eukaryota; kingdom Metazoa; phylum Chordata; class Mammalia; order Chiroptera; family Hipposideridae; genus Hipposideros; species Hipposideros armiger. The sequence continues at coordinate 543,503 of NW_017731777.1, forward strand.
CTTCTTAATTAAGATACCAGTATTCTCACTAATAATCTTCACTGTTCACTTCAAATTAAACATCCCTCTCTCTTTCTCCACAAGGTTTAAATTTTCTTTAGTAAGGCATTGCAGCCATAGTGCTTCTATGAGCTTAAAAATCCAAGGGCTCACCCAAAAAACTTCCAGCTTACAGTTTTATGCTACAGAAGAAACTATTAGCCACTAATTATAGAAAATATGTTCTCACAGTGACTTAGTTTTTCTGCAGTTATAATGTTTCAATTAACTATAAACCAATGTTCCTGACATTTGCCATCATTATTCTGTCCCTAATACTTGTTTGGAGTGACACAAATGCTTGTTTTGATTTGTCATCTTCTTGTTTATAGTAGAATCAAACTTCCCACCCTCTCTTATACTAACACTCTAATTCATGGCAGGTTGAAATTGCTGTGGGTTGTAACTTGAAAGCACTAACCTCATTTTGTTCCTGGCCCTTGTCTCCTCATGCCTGGCCTATTACAGGGCCTCTCTCCAAACTCTTCCCAAGAGAGGCCATTTGAAGAGAGAGAGTAAGAAAGAAATTGGAAGTCTGTTGATTAAATGATAGACCAGGGTTCTGTCATTCTGCCTGTGACACTTACTTTGATGCTATCTAATTTATGCTTATTTTTTTCACCAGGCTTTAACTCTGAATACTACAAATTTTGTGCTAGAAATTCAATACAAGACACAAAATATGTGTTTATTCACACTAACCCCAGCTGGGCTCTTGGCTATGCCAGCCCTTCCCTAACTACAGTTTTATACTTACTTAGAACTTGACTCTGGACTCAGTATCTTATTGGTTTCTCTTTATGTTTTTACCTATTGAGTCAGGACAGATCACATGATTCTGAGAAGATCATTATTATAGCTTCATGAACAAGTGGAGTATTTCAAGCAGGTCGTAGTGTGAGGTTCTTTATGGGCAAGAGAAATGTAATTTCTGAGCCAAGGATATAGAGAAGCTGAAAATCTGAGATATCCATCCTTAGAGTGTAAAAAAGGACAGAACACTATTAGAACAAACAGGCCACCCATACCACGTCTGGTTTTGCAGAGCCCAAACACTGAGGCTACTGTCAAGAGAGGACATGGAAATTATGTAAAAAGCCTTTGTACTTAATGTTTTTGGTGTCCCTAAAGGTCTCAGGAAATTTGGGGATAAAAACGGAAGCCCATTTTTAAATGGAAGACACAAATGTTCGGTGTTGATTATTGACCACCAGTGTGACTGATGGATAATATATTTATTCTGCTTTTCACATTCTTGTAAAATGATTCAACTCTGCATCTGAATTTATAATTGCCTGAGTGTTAAGGTTGTTGCCCATGAAGGGTTATACTGCTGCCCAAGTTACAGAGCTGGTTTACGCTTGGGCCCCAATTAAGAAGAGGCTCTTCCTATTACTGTGGCTGATAACCTCTCTCACTTTGTCAAAGTGCAGCAATACGCACTTGAACGTATTTTGTATGTGTTCATACAGTAAATATATATGAGGTGTGATCAAACAATAAGATAGGTGTTTAAGTTAAAAATGCATTACAGTAAAAGACACATTGCCATTAATCCCCCTCAAAATACTCCCCCTCACTTCAAACACACTTATTCCATCGTTCTTGCCACTTTCTGAAGCCGTTCTGGAAGTCCTCTTTCGTGAGTGTCTTTAGTTGCACTGTTGTGGTTCCTCGATGTCTTGAATTGATTCAAAAAGTTTACCTTTCATGGTCATTTTGACTTTGGGGAAGAACCAGAAGTCGCATGGTGCCAGATTCGGTGAATAAGGTGGATAAGGACACACCATAATGTTTTTATTTGACAGAAATTGCCGTACCACAAGTGATGTGTGACACGGAACCTTTCTGTTGTGATCACAAAAGACAATGAATGCTGCTGCTCAGTGCCATCCGATGGAAAGGCAGGGATCTTCAATGTGGGAAGCAGTGTGTCAAACCTTAGTAACAGTGTGTGACAAGTGTCAACTTGTTCAGTGCAGTCAGTTGAGTGGGGGGTGTGGTTGAGAGAAGGTGTGTTTTAAAGAGTGCCATAAATCATCCTCCATCATGACAACGCTCCATGTCACACATGGCTTCTGCTATAAGGTGATTTCTGTCAAATAAAAACATTACAGTGTGTCCGCATCCACCTTATCTACTGGACCCGGCACTGTGTGACTTCTGGCTCTTCCCCAAAGTCAAAATGATTCAGGACATCAAGGCAGCCACAACAGTGCAACTAAAGGCATTCACGAAAGAGAACCTCCAGAACTGCTTCAGAAAGTGGCAAGAGCGATGGGATAACTGTGTTCAAAACAAAGGGAAGTATTTTGTGGGGGGTAATGGTAATGTGTCTTTCTTGAATTCTAAAGAATATTCAAAACAGTTGATACTGTTCCCCTTCTCTGGGTTTTGGAACACTAACTTAAGACATTACCACTAGCAGTTTTCTCTGTCTATAATGACTTACCCAGGTCTACTTATCCTTAGCTCCATCTTGTCATTCAGATATCAGGCTGAATGTCACTTATCAGACATCTTTCCTAATCACCCATTCCTTACAATAATCAATCATCATATTTTAATACTTATCATTATTCAATAATTTACATCTTTACTCAGTTATTAGTTTATTACCTTTCTTTCTACATTAACACATAAGGTTCATGTAATCAAGAAAATCACTTTTCTTATTCAATACTATTGTCAAATACTAGAATAATGCCTGGCATAAATTGAGTGCTCAATAAATATTAGCTGATTAAATGAATGAATGGATGAAAGTTAAGATTCTTGCACCCAGAAAAGTCAAACTAAGTGAATAGAAATGTTATCTTTTGTATGGCTATGTCATACACTAAACTTATGCTTTTTAAAAAATGTGCAAACTCTGAAAATCTACCACACCCAGATAATAAAAATAGTTATGCCTAAATATTACAGTTACAATTAAAAAATAGTGGATCAGATTATATTCCCCAAACTGTCTTTCATATCCCTGTGGCAATATTGTGGCTATCAATATGTGCTTTCTAATCCCCTCAGTACCTGAAACTAATAAAAAGAATTTAAAATTTAAAAAAAAATAGTGGGTAAGAATTTATTTCTATTGGAGAGTGAAGCAATGTAGCCCTTTTTCTAAAGGCTAACTCCTAAAGTCATCATTGTGTTTAAAATACATAAAATCTTTTAAATACATTTAAATCTATATTAGTTTCCTATTATTCATGTAACAAACTATTACAAGCTTGATAGCTTAAAATAACATAAATTAATTATTTTATATTTCTGGAAGTGAGAAGTCCAAAATGGGTCTCGCTGAGCTAAAATCAAGGGGTTGGCAGGGCTTGGTTCTGTCTTCCCTGTGCTCTGGGGAGAATTTCTTCCTTGCTCCTCCTAATTTCTAGAGACCACCTTAGCTTATAGCCCCTTTTTGTATTTTAAAAGCCAGTAACATTGGGCCAAGTCCTTTTCACAATTCCTTATCACTGGTTCTCTTTCTTCTGCCTCCCTATTCCACTTACAAAGACCCTTGTATTTACATTGGGCCTTTTTTCATGGTCAGCTGATTATAGCAAACTTAATTCTATTTGCAACATTAATTTCCCTTTGCCATGTGATCTAACATATTTACAGGTTCTGGGGGGTCAGGACATGGACATCTTGGGAGGGATATTATTCTGCCTATATTTCACCTTCTCACCTCAAAGATTAATGTCCATCTCACATGCAAGATACATTCATCCACAAAAGTCTCAATTCTTTACAGCATCAATTCAAGTCCAAAAATCTTATCTAAATTTCATTAACTCAAAAGTCCCAAATCTCATCATCTAAATCATGTAAATTAGGTCTGATAAGGCTCTGGGTATGATCCATCTTGAGAATGAGTTCCTCCCCATCTGTGAACCTGTGAAATTCAAGAAGCATATTGTGCTTTGAAAATACAACAATAGGGGCCAGCCTAGTGTCTCAGTTGGTTAAGAGCACAAGCACTGAGCAACAGGGTCACCAGTTAGATTCCCACATGAGCCAGTGAGCTGCGCTAGAGCCGAGCTGCCACTGAGCTTTGCCAACAGGTGGCAGGATGGCTCAGCTGGTAAGAGCACGTGCTCCTAACAACAAGGTTGCCAGTTAGACTCCCGCATGGGATGGTGGGCTGCGCCCACCCATAACTAAGATTAAACACAGCACCTTGAGCTGAGCGGCCACAAGCTGCCAACGGGCAGCCGGATGGCGACTGGACTTGGAGCTGAGCTAGCTGCGTCCTCTACAACTAAGATTGAAGGACAACAACTTGGCTGTTCCCTTTTCCCAGTTCCCCAACACTGCTCCCCTTCCCCAATTCCCCAATAAAATCTTAAAAAAAAAAAGAAAAGAAAATACAATAATAGCACAAGCATAGGATACCAATTAGAGACATTCTTGATAAAAGGGGAGAAAATGTAAGGAAAAAGAGAGTCATCAATTCTAAACAATTTCAAAATTCATCAGGTCAACTTCATCTATATTACATAAAATTATTTGTTATATATCTTATTTTATTATATAATGATATGATCATAGTATATTCTATGTGTGTCTGTGTGTGATATATATATATAAAATTGAACTTGAAGCAATACTGAAACACACTTAATTGCTTAATTCCCATCATCTTCCAAGTTAACTTGACAGGTATACTTTAACTGGTTTGCCACAAATTTTTTAGACATTAAGTTTCCACTTGTCAGATAGTTGGTTTGGGTATAACTGTATGTTCATGGGACCAATCTGCTTTTTTTACTGGTAGCTGACTAAATATTCTCAGAATTGGATACCTTTAATATCTTCATGAAAACTTATTTAAGTTTTGGCCTTTTGTCAATATGTTAAAGTAGTGTTTTTCTTATACAAAGCACCTATTGAATAGTCAAAGATATTAACTTGAGCTGCTAAATACATGGATTTTATGTACGTTATACAGTCTTTTTTTTTTAAGCCTCTGCAATGATTTTAAACCACGGAGTAATCTTTTTTTTTTTTAATATTTTTATTGGGGAATTGGGGAATGGGAACAGTGCTGAGGCATTGGGGGAAGGGGAACAGATAAGTTGCTGTCCTTTTGTTCTTCAGTCTAGTTGTGGAGGACGTTGCTTCACTGGCCCAATTTGGCACCATCATTGCGCTCTTCCTGGGTGAGGCAGATCAGTTGCTGGCTTCTGGATGGCCGCTCACGCTGGCTGCTGGCTACCCAGCAGCCCATGGCAACCCACTGCAGCAGGGGCTGCAGCCTACGCTGCCATCTGCCGGCGACTCATGGCAGCCTAGCTCCAGGTTGAGCTGTTGTTCAGCATCTTAGCTGTGGAGGGCAGTGTCACTGGCCCTCATATGTGGGATCTGAACTGGGGCCCTCTGGCATCCCAAGCCAGCTCTTAACCAATGTGACACTCGGCTGGCCCCAGTTATACAGTCTTAATTTGGTACTTATAAATAGTGCTAGGTAGGCCTTGTACCTATAATACTTTAAGAGTTAAGGCAGCAGACAGACATAAAAAGAACAATTTACAGTTAATTGACCATGCAAAATTGCTGTAAAAAATAATGTATACAGATTTTTTGTTCAAATAGTCAATTATAAACTTCTTTTTAAGATTTGTTTCTATTGTTTATATAGAATTCATTGCTAAAATAAAAATTAAAAACTTTAAGATATATATAGACATATATAAACAGAAAAAATATATAAGTATTCCATGCTTTATTAATAGTTATTTTCAAGGTCTATTTAAAAGTCAGTCACTTGGAAAATAAAGTGTATTTTCTCACAGACCCATATGTTTAGCAGGGTGGTTTGGTTTGCTCTTCATTTTAAAAACTCAATTTTGTTTATAATACAGCTGCATGAAAGTATTGAGTCTAAATTCTAAATACTGATTGAGTGGAACACATTGTGTAGAAGAAATAATATAATGATATTGATGATTATTTAAAATAATAAATTATTATTCTATTTAATTGTCATTTTATATTGCCTGTGAATTTTACAGGCACACCAAATTAGGATATATTTTCACTGGAAAATTCCAGCTCCCCTTTCTGAACACTTTATTGTTTTCCTCTCAAGCCCTCGGGTACCTAGTGCTGTTTTCCTAATTTGTCTGCCTTGAGGGTTTTAACAGCATGTTGAAATAAACTCATATGGGAGACCTCAGCAGGGGAGGTAGCCATATAGTGGTGAGAAGGGACCAAATATATCAATTTTTTGCCTTTATAGTTCTGTTTTTGGTAGCATACTTAGAAAGTCATCCCCAGTCCAAGTTTATATGTCTTGACCTATGTACGTATTTATTGTAGTGCTTTTATGACCTCATTTTTAACCTTGTATTTTTAATTCATCAGGAATTAATTTTATTATGTACTATAATAAGCTACATCAATACCATTTACTAAAAATTCACTTACTTTTTTAACTGACCTGAGATATTTTCTTTACCACATACTTAATACACGTCCTTGGGTATGTTTCTGACTTTTACATCTTGTTACATTGATGCTTATGTCAGTATCATACTGCTTTAATTACTATATCTTTAGAACGTAAGTTAGTGTTTTATACAGCCAGGCTCTCTCATTCTCCTTCCAATAATGCTTTTGCAATTCTTATATTTTTCTGCTATTGTGCTCCAAATAAACTTAAGAATCAATTTGCAAAATTCTGAAGGAAAATCCCTTTGGTATATTGAATAACTTATACAAATTTATAGATTGACTGGGAAAATGCATCTCTTTATGTTTTTAAATCATTTAATCCAGGACAATAAGACTATATATTTGAGCTTTTATTTATTATCTTATAATTTTTTATTTCTAGGTTATTACTGCACTTAACTTTTCTTCTCTCTGTATATATTATATACTTTGTTATTTTGAAAAAGATTTTTTCTCTCTGGCAGGTTCTAAATCTAAGTTGTTATTGAGTTGTTAATTTTTGATTACTTTTGTTACTATCTCTTTTACTTATTATATTATTGCTCATATTATTTCAGTTGATCCAGGTGATTATCTTGGACTTTCCAAGCACAGACATGTGATGTATAACTAGTGCTATTTTTGTCTTTTTTCTTTGTAATAATTATACCTGTAATAAGGTAATCTTTTATAGCAATTAAGTAGACTATTTGTAAGTGTTGAATAATAGAAGTGACTCCAGAATTCCAAAATTTAAAAATTATGTTGTCTGTTGTCTTAAGATAGTCTTTATCATGTGAAATAAATATTTTTTGATTTCTGGTTTTTGAACAGTTTTGAAAAGAAATTCTATCATCTTCATCTACAAAAACATCACTTTTCTCCTTGAGATTAAATGTCTCTGAATTCTTGGACTAAAACCTCCTTGATTATGTTATACATACAATATACTACTCAATTTGATTTGCTAATGGTGTATAGAAGGGTTTTGTAACCTCATGCATAAGTGTGATTGATTTATGTGCTTTGTGTGATACCTCGTTTAGTTTTTGGCAAGAGGAGTTTGAAAGTACACTAAATGTTTCAGGAAGATTTCCATCTTTCCTATGATCTGGAACAATTTAAATAGCATAATAAGTTATCAGAATGTTAAGTTTTTATAAAACTCTACCTAATAATATGTACATGGTCCCTGATTATAAGGTGTTTAAATATAATTAGCATTCATGTTATGCCTAGAGACATAATGCTATTTTATAAAACTTGTAAAATATTTAGAAGATAACTAGGAGTATAATTTAAGAACTACACATTGAAGCCAGAACACTTAGGTTCTTGTATAAGTTCTGCCACTATCCATGCGATTTTGGCCAAGTCTCTTCACTGCTCTGGACTGGAACATTTTATTTGGAAAGTAAAGTAGAAATGAATGACATCTAAAGATAGTTTTTGTTATGTGATTTTCCAAAGTATTTGATTTTTCAGTGTCTTAACTGCATGTTATTATGTGCATCCGCTTCAGATTTTACGAAACTACAGTGTGAAGGCTTAAAAAAATATTCTAGGTTATTAAGGAAAGAATGCGTAGTGGCATAAGACACATGTGTGCTGGATACTACCAAAATTTCTCTCGGTACAGATGGTCAAATGAAAATACGCGGTATTCACGGAGAGCATAAATGTGCCCTTAGGTCCACCCTGCAAAAAGAAACACTGAGCAGTTCTGTGCCCCTCCAGCTGACCTTTCTTAATCCAGCACTTATTTTGTTCTTTTATGGATGAATCTTAATTCACCATAGTTGGTGGTGAAACAAAAAAAGATGTTTTATAAGTCTGATTTTATTCCTATACATTTATAACAGTATATACAGAATGTGAGCTCTTAATTCACATTTTATCCATCACTTATTTTATCTCCACAGATGTATGTGCAATTGTTCTTTTAGGACTCTGTTCAGCCCACAGATGTCTCTGCAGCTGCTCTCTATTCCAAAGGGGATTATTTTTCCCCTTAGAAGCAGTCATGTAAGGTTTTTTGTTGTTTTGTTTGTGTTTGTTTTATTTTTATTTAAAGCATTGTAAAGGTTTTTCCCTCCGTTGGGGGTGAGGGGAGGAGGAATTATTTTACCTGAAAGATGGCCTTGAGAATTTCATCAAGAAAGATCTGAAAATAAAGCACTCTCTGTATTTCTGTTCATTCTTTGACTCCCGCTAAATGTTTTGCATCCTGGAGGTGCAAGAACTATAATCACCCAAGAGTTGAATCTCCGGCCTCCTGTTTCTATGAGTGAGTTGATATGCTGAGACAAGGTAAAAACTGTCACAATTTATTCAGGGCAGAAAGAAAGAAAATCAATCAAATAAATGCCTAGTTTAGGCAAAATTGCCAATTTGAGAACAGCTTGAGGCTTAGGGGGTGCAAATGATTCAAAGTGCTGCCTAGATTATCTTCATCCACTAGGCTGATGAACTTTCTTTGTGTATTTGCAATGACCACATCATTCCACAGAGTGAAACTGAGGCTATGGCAATTATGTTGCTGTCCGTTTTACTCCAGAAACCTCTATTTATATTTGTAGAAGGAAAAACTTTTCTTCAAGCATTACCCATATATTTAGCATCACTGAATATTCAAACTAGAAGTGGGTTTACAGAGTACTAAGGTCATTTTCCTCATTTTATAGATTACACACTGACAACTAGTCCCTTAATATGACTACAGAAAACACAGAGCCAGTCTGATGCTCTGGAAGAACTAGATGTCCAGTATCCTGATAAATAGGCCACCAGTACCACATTCATTGTCCCTTATTGGCTTAAGGTCATCAGAGGTTAAAATTGCTAAAGATCTCTGATGTTAAATCCTTAAAAGAATAAGGCCTTATTTTTACCCTCTGTATTGTTTTGATGTATATATGTTTTTGCTTGTTTTTGTTTTAAGCGGAGATGTTCAAAGCACTTGAGTAGAGCTAGTGCTAATACAATGAAATAGTTTACTTCTTTATGGGAACTGATGTAATGGTGCAGGTCTTCATAATTCAAAATCATAGGTAAAAGGTGCTCACAAAATCTTTACAAACACTTATAAAGCAATATTTTTTAAAGTGGGCATTTTGAATATTTCGCTTATCTGTTGGGATAAAAGTAGTAAAACACAAGTCATGAAAATTCCAGCTCCACAGAAAAGAGCTGCCCCAATGCCAAAAGGTGGTTTTTATATTTCATGGCAAGAGACACTATTAGAATATTGAGGATAACTTAGAGATATACTTTTATTATTATGAATAATAAATAATAGATACTTATATCTATAAATGCAGAAATTCTCAATTTTGACCCTTCTGGTATTGTCAATTATGCTTCTATACTGCTTAGAGTTCATGCATCAGACTTATCAATGGTTCATTCAACAACTATTCTAATATTCAAATTACAAATTTGTTGCTAGACTTGGGTTTTGTGCAATACAATTTAAGAGTCAATAATTTAAATATTACATGTAATCTCATCACATACTAAGAAGGGTGTTGACGTTGCTTCTGTATCTTGTTTGTTTTGCTGTTGTTAACACACTCATTTCATTTGGCTGAGTTTCCTCATCCTAAATGACTTCATTATAAAGATTTGTGTATTTTGATTAACAATTTTGTATAGCTCTTTTTAAGATCTAGAGTTCCACAGATGTGACTATATAATCTTATAACTTGATTTTTCCTTTGGATGATATATATTGTGCTGAGAAAAATGAACCAATGTATGTTTTTATACTCCTAATTAGACATCAGAATTGTATGGTATCCTTCACCAGGTAGCGTGAAATGATTTTGGAGAGGTATTACTTGGCAAGCTCTTTCACCAAGATTATTATTAAAGCAGATTTGTTAGGAAGCATTTGTGTAACATACCATACGCTGAAAACTATTTGTTGATTTAAAGTATAAGGGTTGAGTTTTCAAAGAGGAGATCTTTGTGTACCTAAAGTTACACATGCAATTGCATTTTCTCCACAATTACCTAGTCATGCTACAGACTGTCAACCACAGAACTCATTTGCCTCTTTTTTCAAAGATTTGCTTTGCTTCTAAAGGTTTAGTTTAATGACATATTTTTCTTCCTTCTTCTTCAACAAACAAAGAAATTTATGACTGCATTTCCTTGCATCACATTTTATAAATGCTGGACATACAAAGATCCTCCTTTTCACTTTACCTCTGAGAAGGGTCCCCATTTCCATAAAATATTCTTCACTTTAATTGAACAATCAACTTTATAAAATGTTTGAGAAATGACTTAGGATAATACATTATCAACTTCATACATATTAGGTATATTACATTTATAACATAATACATAATATATATAATTTATATAAAACAGTTGTAGTAATCATATGTTTTATCCAATATTGCCTTCTTAGATTAAAAGATGAAGAAAGTGAAATATTATGTGTGCTGATTCTGTGAAGATGTGAAGTAATTTTATCAATTAAGATATTATGTTGTTCTGGTCTTATTTGCTGTAAGTTCATTAGAAGCTGCAGATATTTGAACATTTCCATGTCATTCTTTCTTTTATTTTTAATGGCAAATGTCTCCTCTACCACCACCACCAACAAAAATGTGTGACTTAGATACCAGTTCCTTTTAATGAAGCTTTTGAGGCTTACAAAATATGATTAATCTGATTAGTGATTCAGCCTCCTTTTATGCTTACATTATGTAACACAAAGAGCCCCCCTACAGGTTAAAGTTTAAACGTGGATTACTAGATAAAGCTAGTCCTGACGAGGTTTCTATGGTGCAAGGAAAAATTGGATTTGCTTTTCACCTCATCTCAGGCTCTGTCATCCTGGTTTTTGCCCTGTTCCCTTGTTCACAGCAAGGATATTAATTTTGCAGTAAAATCTTTAAGCAATTATGCAGATAACTCTGGAAAAGCAACATACACACACAATAAGAGAAGCTTAACTGAAAAATAGACCCCAGATATTCATTAAAAACAGATGGCTACATTGCCAACAGCATAACTTTGGATGTTTGGGCTAAGCTGGTATTAATCTGCCACAACGTGAAGAGAAGATGAAACTGCTGGTGTACAAACTATGTATCGCTTCTACTTTTTGCATACAAAGGAATACAATGATGATTTATGGCTGCCTTTTTGATAAAGGTCCAAAAAAGTTGTTCTTGCTCAAAAGTAAAGTAAAATTTTAATAGTCCTGGCTATCACTGAGTGCTGATGTTCATTTACAAGACACTAATAAAATATGAAGAATCATATTATTAAAAAATTTTTAGTTTTCTAAAATTGCTTTGAAAGTAGATGAAAGGATTTCATTTAAATTTTGATATTAGGTAATTTTGTTTTAAAAATCTATTGCAAATGAGAAATCTTTTAATTAGTAACATTTCAAAGTCAATGCAAAACACAATTTTACATTTATATAATAAACTAGTTAAGTTTCTTGCTATTTGAGTTATTTGATAAATGGAAACTGTGAAAATTTTAATCTAAACAACATCAGGTAAAGTGAAGAAGGATATTTGGCCAAGTCTTCAGGTACAAGCAAGGATGATACATGTTTACATATATATGTAAAAACTGGTAGAAGAGTTACAATGAATTTCAATAACCTTTTGTTTTGTAGGATAAATTCAACTAACTGGAGAAACACTTTCAGGTCAGAACTTAGGTTATGTGGACTAAGTGATACTCAGCTGTACCATCATGGAGTTGACTTTTTTCTACTTCTCCATCTATAATATGAAGACTGAGCTGGGAATGAGTGTTTGAAAATGGTCCTTGTTACAACTGAAGAGTTTATTTTTTTTCCCCCATTGGAAATTAGTCATTTTTTTCTTATATAAAACATAATACATATTTATCATAGAAAAAATTTAAATAGATATGATAAAGAGAAAGTTCAGATCATCCTTAGCCCCGTTACTTTGAGATGACCAGCACTAATATTATCTATATTTTTTACTATGTATTTTGAAACCTTTTATTTTGTCAACAATCTTTTTAATGTCTATCAATTTTACATAATCCAATATTCTACAACCTAATTTTACTGAATCCATAGCATTTTATTATATGAGTAATACAAATTCATTTTACCATCTCCCTATTGATAATGAATAGTTAACAATTTTTTGTTATGAAAAAATATCAAAGTTCATTTATTTACCTAAAATTTGTATTAAATATGTTACCAATGAGTTAATCCTCTGGCATTGTCCCTCTTTTATGTGTGGATAAAAATTTTCTTGGGCAAAAGTATATTCATGGAAAGAAGCAAATGGAACAGGTCCTTTTATTAATTCAATTTTTTAAAAATACATTTTAGGTCTAGACAATATATCTCATTGCTAATGGAAACAATCACATTGCGTTAATAATAAAAAGCTATCTTTGCAGTCTGATCTAGTTTCCATCATTCCTGCCCACTTTTCCATCATGCTCTGTGTTTCAGCCATGCAGATCAACGCCGTTCCTCCCGCACACTATTGGGAGACACCAGCAGACCTTTGAAGATGTGGTCATCACTGATAACCATGGAACTGCACACGAGTCGCTGCTCCCATACGTAGCCCAATGTGCTGATCTCTCTTTGAGGCTCTTTTCGTTGAAAAGATTTTTTTCGTATGTCTGTCATTTTCCATAGATTATGAGCAATTTTAGGGCAGGGTCTATATCTTATTCATTTTTGCATTTCTAGTACTTGTCAAGTGTCTGATTTCAAGCAGGAATTCTGGAAATGTTCACTAAAATAAATGATAACCTGAGGACATCTTGACAAGAAGAAAATAAAAACAACACAAAACAGGGGCCTGGCAACCTTCAGTAACTTCTGTCCAGAGCTGCCTATGGCTCGGACAACTCCTGTGGCTCAAGGTCTTTTCAAGGGATGAGATGACAGAATGAGCACACGACTTTGACTGTTTTAGTCCTCCCTTTTTCCACTGTGAACAAACCAAACCTATGTCTGGACTCACCCCAAAAGAAAACTATATTGGGCCCAACTATGTGGGGAATGAGGGAACGGGGTTACATTTTGAAGCAAAGAGAAGAAGAGTCAGAGTAGTGATTGAATTGAATTTGAATTCTCTGTGATTGCTGCCCTGTCCTTCCCTTAAGGGCTCTCTTCTTTGAGCAAGGGGGAGAAGGAATGACACAGTTATCATCACCTTAAGATAAGTCCCAGACACAGGAGAATCTAATTCACGTGTTCACACTAGCTCGTAACTATTTACTACACATTGTGTGTGGTGCTCACTTAGGCAGCAAACATAATATATAGTGTGTGTGAAAGATCATGTTAGCTGCTTATAATCGTGGCTATGATCAATGATTCTGTAAACGTCTTTGCTCTACCTGCTTTGTCAGGTAGTTCTGAAGGGAGACCTAGGAAGAGAGGCTCACCCCAAAACAGAACTGAAACAGTCCAATGAAACAGGATTCCTCAAAAGGAAAGGAGTTTCTCATTATTGGGAAGAGCCAGAAAACAACCCACTTGGGTGGGGAATGATACAGAGAGCTGTCTCCTCATTGTTTGTGAAGCTGCATTACATGATTTCCAAACTCATTTTGAATCTAGAGTCCGTGAACCCATATAACTCCTTATTTGTACACAAAAAGCCTCACCTGAAATAATAATCACATTTATGAATACTTTTTCAAGTGTTTTATTGTTTTTCTTTCCAAATGAGAAATTAGCCAGATCCCATTTGTCACATTTGAAAGAATTGTCTAGATTAAATTTGGGAAACAGATTTATATATCTAGGTCTAGATATAAGCTTAATGAGCCAAACTCTTAATTGGATATTGAAGCTTTTTCTTAAGTCCTTTTCTCATATCAAGATTATTTTTCTTTGTTGGTACCCCTCATGACAAGTGAGATTAAATATTCTAGCAATAAGATTCAACTGGCACAAGTATCAAAAAACAATAACTGTGGTTTGAAAATAATATTTAAAAAATCTTATTTCAGTGATACCAAATGTTTTTTTGAGGTTAACATTCTTGTGACAGGAAATGAACAAAGCATTAAAAAAGTATGCAGCTAGACGTCACATGAAAATTCAGTATATTTTCCTAAGAGAAAATTTCCTTATGCTGATGCTTATTTTAAACTTCTTTTTAAATAAAAAAAATGTTATATAAAGTTAAATAAAAATACCTATAAATAAGGCATAGCAAACAATGGTTGAAACACTAATTAATTGAAATTGTTTTTATTGTCTACTTGTGGGTGTTTTTAAGTTCTGAGAATTCAAATTTGAATATGACAAAAATGTCTACATTTAAATAAGTAATTAGCTGTTTAACACATGTTGTAGTGTGGGCCAGATAATTTGCTTTGATGATTAGGAATCTGTGAAATAAGGAAGAGGCCACAAGCTCAAGTGGAAAGCAAGAAAATAAATCTATTCTATTCAAGGCCATTAGGAACACTCCAAACTCCACTCGGTTACACCAGGCATACCCTTAAAACTCACTCCTACATTTTGACAAAACAACCAAAAGTATATTTTGTACTGACAGTAGTAAGAGGCTCAGAAATTTGTACCTTCATATTATTCCTTTATTTATGCAACTAGTTAGTTTGCTATTTAATTAGTAAGTTAGTTAAACTCACCTTGTTGCAAATGAAATTTAATGATGCTCATATGAAGAAATAACTGGAACTTGAAGATATTTAGTTTGTCATAGCCTGTTTTTCCTTCTTTTTAAAAAATGGGGATAAATGATATTACTAAATGAATGCAAATCAAGGTATTTAGAAAAGAATGTGAAGAAGTCTAAAAGTATTGTTTAATTGCTATTATGATACTTATTTTTATCACTATAATTATAACTCAACCTAAAATAATTTTTAAAAATGATGAAGTAAATGCTTAAATGATTTTATCAACACACATGTATTCTCAACAAGATAATTTCATGCGGCCAACCTCATCTCTCCCAGAGAAGCTATCAGCTGGATTCTCTAAGAGCCACTGGTCAGGCTTCACATGGTGTCACCTTTGCACACTGGGCACAAAATGTCTGTGTGGTTAGAGCTGAAACAGGAAAACCATCACCCTTGTGTGACCACAGTGCTTTCCTGGGCAGGCAGGCAGGCTGTCACAAGTTCCATGTGACAAACCTCAGATCTCTGTGCTGTTCACAGCCTGTGCCCGAATCCTACCTGGGGATTTAATTTTTCTCCATCCAGCTAGGAGAAAAGCTACATACAGCGAAGAAAAAACATATTTTATGTTCAAGTCTAACTAAAGATAAGTTGTCTTTAACATTTTTCAAGAGGAGCTAAACCGAATACCTTAGGAGGATGCTGGAGGAAAAGTAATGAAATTACAAAGTGTATTGGGTCTAGAGTGTTATTAGGTAAGGTTGAATTTAGCTAATAATTTTTCATAATTTCTAATTTGAGTTCTTGTGCTAAAAATCTCAAATTCCTTTGGGGTCCAGGCACTAGCTTAGCTGTGCACATCCGGACACATGTCCTATGAGAGAGAGCAAAGGTGGACAGGGTGAAGAGTTCAGATCTTGTCAGAAGCATCACAGCCAACAGCCACTACTCAGCTCCAATAAAGCCGGCTCGCTCTGACAGTCCAGATTTTTTAAGAGAACTTAGAAATATGAATTTTAATGTAAAACCTAAGTTTTGAATGTTGTGAACCAACTTAATAAGAAGAATTTTAAAAATCTGTGTAGGACAAATAATACATGCCCACAGGTAGTGTTTGCATCAGAAATAGGTCCTCTTGCTGGAAATTCTAGAAAAATGAAGGCTGGGGCTCAAAACATCAGATTTTGTGCCTACTGCCTACCACTGTCACATGGTGTTTGGCTCTGTAAAATAATTAGACGTAGCTTGGCAAAGCATCTTTGATTCAAAGCTAGAATATTATAAGTTTGCCAAGACATACTACAGCAAGGCTCATGATGGTATTTGATTAAAAATGCAGAAAGAATAAACAATGTGTTAAAAGCTTACTTGTATCTTTCCATTCCTTCTGTTATAGAATGGATTTTGTTAGTTTAAGTAGTCTTCTTATCGATCCGGAAACAAAGTCTTTAATTTTATCACAAAATAATGTGGGGAGACCAATTATTATTATTTTTAATGGCTGAGGAAAGAGAAGATTAACACGGACTTGATTATAATGTGAACAACTAACAGTTGTTTACTGAGCACTTACCTTTACGGCCAAGTTTTAAATATATTTTATATTCAATATTTTATTTAATGTTCACAAATGCCTTAGATGTAGGTACTATTATTAATTTCATTTTATAGATGAGGTTATTGATGATCAGAAAATATAAACCACCTGCTCCAGGTCACACAACTAGTAAGCAGAATTTAAACCAAGAAGGACTAATTCCAGAATTTGGACTTTTAAGCACCACGTTCTAGTGCTGCTATGACTATCACTTTATTGAGCTCTTCAAAG
The DNA here is from genome assembly GCF_001890085.2 of Hipposideros armiger. Classification (NCBI taxonomy): domain Eukaryota; kingdom Metazoa; phylum Chordata; class Mammalia; order Chiroptera; family Hipposideridae; genus Hipposideros; species Hipposideros armiger. The sequence goes on from NW_017731777.1 coordinate 560,439, forward strand.
AGCCAGATGCTCTCTCATCACCCCCAAAACCCTGTGAAGAGGATGTTATCATTCTCGTTTATAGACAGGAAATGAAGGCTGCAGGAAGGTAAGTATCATGCCCTTGTTTGAAGAGTGGAAGGGTCGGATGCAGTCTCAGGTCTGAGGCCCAAGACCAGGCATATTCCAGCACATCACAGTGCTACCATAATATAATATTTCAAAGATGGTCTTCTTAAACAGAATCCAAACCATTCCTGCTTCAGTTAAAACTAACATTCTTTGAGTTCATATTCAACGTCTATATAGGCCCATTGGACAAAATATTGCTAATGAACTGAGCCTCCTTTTAAAGTTTATAAAAGCTCTTTTAAGATTTCTACTTAATTTCAAGATAACCTCTTTTCCTTTAACCTCAATTATTATCCTTCATATTCAATATTTTTTATTCATACAAAACATGTCTCTATTATGATTTAAAAGTTTTAAACTGCACGTTTTTGCCCTTCTTAACTAGCTTTCATTTTTTAATGTGAGTAAAGTTTTATGGAAAAAGGATAGTCATCTGAGGTCAGAATTGAAAGGAATAGACATTTCTACTGCATTTCCATGCCGCTGACATCTAGCTTAATGTTTTGCTTGATGTTGGTATTTCTAAGCTGTAGTTTTTTTTTTAATAAACATTTTGTTAAATTATTAACAATGTTGTATTACTGCTTAGAATATGAAAACATCACAAAGAAATTATAATTAATGTGTGTAATTTCTTTTATTCTGATATATCATTTTAAAGAATATTGCCTTCAGATTATGCATATTCAAAACACAAAAATTGGCATATTTAAAGCATAGTAAATAAAGTTTATCTATATATTTATAAAAAACTAAAAATGGCAGCAATTTTAGAGAACATTTAAAATATAATAGCAATACCTTTTTACTTTATTAATTGGCTTCCAGTCTTTTGCAGCAGAATTACTTTTAAGCACAGCTACAAGTTCTCAATTTGAATAACCATTTTTATGAATTTAGGGAATTTAAATATGTTGTGTTTTTACTATAGACATCTCAACATATATACCTAAAGAGATTTATCATTAAAATTATACCAGTAGCAACCTGCAGCTTTTCATACCAACAGCTAAGAATACAGGGCTGTGGGAAAATTTGATAAATCCAACTCTAAGACTCACAATTTAAAAGCTTGACTATTCCTTCTCCCACCCCATAATGTTGACCTTGGTCTGGTCTGTTTCTCTCTGATTGTTTGAACTGCATTCTCCTTCATGGATGATGGTTTCTTATTAAATTATTTATTGATGTGGCTGACACGAGTTGAATAGATTCATTAAATTTCACAAGTTGTTGGAGTCCAGTTCACTAGAAAAAAAAAACCACCCCTCTTTAGACTCTTTAAAGGACAAAAAGCGTCATGTTTTTTTGAGCTCTTTTAAAGTATTTAATAAAGCATGAAAGGATATGACATCAATCCTACTAAGACACAAGGGAAAATGAATGATGTTACTGTAAATCTTTACATCAATCACACCCAATACTTTGGAAAACAATATAGTTTTGTTTGCATTTCAGGAGTGACAAACAACTCTTGTGACTGGCTTAACATAGTCACTTTCTATTCGTCAAGACCAGAAGCAAGTCAGAATTAAAATGTGGCCCTGCGTTGCTAGGCAGCGAAGTTGTCTTGACATGGTGGTTAGTTTCCTTTTCACTGAATGACAACAGTGAAATGAAAGAAGTTTTGAAAAACTTGATAATGGTTTTCAAAGGAGGAGGATAATTGGTGGTGCTCGCTTGTGCAGCACTGTGTGGAAACTTTCAGGCGGCCGTGAGAGAGGACTGTCACTAAAAATTTAAACTCTTGTACACAAACTTGACCTAGAGTCTTCTCCAGGTTTTGGCAGTTCATTTTCAGAATACCCCTCTGAGACCAAGGGGTGGAGGATGAAAGTGTTAAGACAGATGGGGAAAGCCCCAAAGGAAGAAAAGAATCAATAGTTGTGATTTAATCCATTGGTGAAAGGGAGGAATTAAGTAAAATCTTAAAAATGAGAAATGTGTAAAAGGTCTTTAGTTGGCACCTATAACAAAAATATTTTAATTGCACAGTTAGGTGCAAGTTAGCAGACACTCAAATCAAATGTAGGAAATAAAAGTAAAAAAAAAAATCTTTGATGCACTATGCAAGGGATAAAACAATTGCCCTGATATTATTTTTAATATCCTCTAGTTTAATTCAGAAAAAATATCCTCCACATGATAACTCCCAAAGCATCTGACGATAATGACAACTTAAGCTTTTGCTGTCTGTGGCAATAATCAAACAGAGCATATATTTAACAAAATACAAACAAAACTCAAACAAACAAAAAGCACATGCAGAAAATACATGTTGCTCCCTATTGCATCCCAACCTGCCTAATGCAAGAACATTTTGTTTAGCCATCTTTGCTATTAATTTACCCAGAATTTTTTTAAAAAACTGAGCAAAATGGACTCATGTTGAAAGAAGGGACCAATTAGTGTTGGATTAACATTCATGGTTATTTACAGTTGTTTTTGTACTTGTTCTTGTGCTCTGACTTCCTAAAATTTCACAACCCAAAGATTTAGAAAAATGGGGTTGTTTAGACGCAAAGTGCAATGAAGTGGCGGTGACCATTGTGTAGACACCGCCTCTCTCATTATACCCTCTCAGTCAACACTCAGGACACAGGAAGCCGCAATAAAGCCCATCTGCCACGGTTAATCTGCAGGCAAACCCACACCCATGTCCATGAGCGTTACTCTCTAGCCTTATTATTCTCAGATCCAAAGCTTCATAAGGGATCAGCCAAAGTCCATTAAAGTAAATAATAGCTAGAAATGACAGGCTTAGCAAGGATTGGGAGGAAGTTGAAGACCAATCTGAGCTCTGAGCTCTGATTAATAGAGAAAAGCATTAGGAGAAAAGGGGAGAAAAATGACCTCAGCCTGCTCCAAAGAATTCCTGAACCTTCGTTGTTAGGGCAAGTGCTACCATCTGAGACGTTAGTGATCCTTGAATTTCCTTCACTTTGATGCAGCTCAAATGGGAAAATTTTGAAGGTTCAGCAAGGCCCCAGACCTCAGCTGGAAAGCTGTCTGGAGTCAACCCTGTCAAAATTCTCTTGTGTAAGAGAAAGCCTTTATCAGCTAGGTTGCAACAACAGCACCACCAACAAACACCCTACACAGTGTCGTAAGGAGGGCCCTCTACTAGAGATTGCAGATGCATTTATTATTTCTTGGCACACAGTCCTTTTTAAAAAGTCTCCAAACAGATGTGGTAAAATAAAAAATAGTGATTCTTAAAATGAATGCCTCTCAGGGCCTAGGTAGATTTAGTCTGCTGGACAGAAAGCATGTGTGTGTGTGTGTGTGTGTGTGTGTGTGTGTGTGTGTGTGTGTGTGTGTGTGTGTGTGTGTGTGTGTGTGTGTGTGTGTGTGTGTGGAGGGGGGAGTATTCAAATATTTATTCAGTTTCATCTTGAAATATTTATTTTCATTGTGCATCATAAAAAATCCTTCTCCAGCAGTTCAAGGTTTGTTGAGTCAAGACAGAATTGTAAAATGCTTCAGTTATTTCAGCTGTGCGTTTTACATAAATCGACCAGAAAAAAAAATCTGAAATTAGTTGCAAAGAGAGTTTTCTCTCCATCAATTTAAAACTTACTTTTACAGCCTCTGTTTGACAAATTTCCTAATGAGAAGAGCCCAGACAGTGTTATCCTCCACCTCTCCCCACATACGTTTATTTGGTCTTTAAATGACACATTTTTAAAATTTTGGAGCAACTCTTAATGGTCCCTTGAAGAAACCTGTACCTGGTGGGCTTCTTTGTGATTAGGAAAAACTCATTTCAAGTCTGCTCTACTATTAAAAAATGGCTTTCCCTGTAAAAAATACCATATCCTTTATGGAACGTGGATTAAAATGAGAGTAGTAGAGAGAGCTCAAAAACCGTGAGGGCTCTTTAAAGTTAGAGTTGAAAAATAACGCAGCAGCCCTGCTTGTCAGAAAGCCCAGTCTGAGGGGGAGAAAGCCTTTGGCAGAGGCAGGCAGGTACTGGGAAAGCCCTGGTTATTTCTCAGGAAAATAGTCATGGTCCAGGTGAGGACGTGATGTCAGGGAGGCTCACCTTTGAATGCATTCCTTATTCAAGTTTATATCGTAGCATGCAATTTTCATAAATAAAATAAAGAGGCAATGTAAAGAACCATGGTTAAAAAGACGCTGCTTCACAGATATTGCTGATAACTTGGCTAATGCACTGTTGATGTGCACGTGGTACAATTTTCATATTTTAATCTTAAGTAGAACAAGAAATGACAATTATGAAAAGACAAAATAGATACCACCAGCAGCTGTAATTGCTATCTAGGCTGCTCAAAGATGGGCGAAAGACACAGTAAATCAATATTAAGTTCTCCGCAAATGCAGGTATCACTACAAGGACATCATATAACATCATTATAAGCAAATTCTAATACAATTTGGACAGTTGTAAAGAATATAGGATGAATGCAGGGAGTGGGAGGCTAAGTTGTCCTCTGCAGCTTCAGCTGGTATCTTACAAAAAATAAAAAATCCCTGGGAATCATGGCTATGTATTTAGTTAAGTATGCAAACTGTGCTGGCTTTAGTAAATGAGTGTGATCTTCCTTTTTAGAATTTAAAATGCTAAGATCATCAAGGGTTAAATGGTCTTGCCACATGTAATTATATTAAGGTGAAATTCAGTAATTTTAATACACTAGAATTTGGGGAAATGCTTTTGTATATAATGCTACGTCCAAAGATATATTATGTGGTATTAAAGAATGCCTAATTAAACTGATGGGTTAAGAAATCAGTTAATTTTAAGAAAAAGAACTATTAAAAGTTAAAGGCATGATATAAATGCAATTCAAAGGATGAGAGTTGAAATTGTTCAATGCAAACCTTAACAATGAGAATGAAATGAAAAAAAAGCAAATAGACAAGGAAACAAACACAAAAATTTTACGGAAAAGGTATAACAAAAGTGACAAATATGTATACATAGTTTGGCCATAAAATTAAAATGAAATACTTGCTTTTAAGATTATAGTTTTAGAGCATAATGATTTAAATGTCCTTGAAAAAGTAGCTGTGACTTTACAACATCTTTCTGGAGATATTTGTTTCCTTTAAGGAAAAGGAAACCACTTAGCACAAAAATGTTTTTATGAGTGCTTATTGATATTTTGCATTTATTCAAAAATTATTTTTTGCATTTATAAAAACTGGACAAGTATTTCACATTTCAGTTGAGCACTTAAAATTTTTAAGTGAAATAAAATGTTTAGAATCTATTTGTCCCTTTATCTTCTTCCTCATTCCCATAGCTGAGCACTGTTCTGAAGTCACAGGCTCCCCCACCACCACGCAGATACAGAAATACTTTTCACCATAATTTTCTAGTTGGTATAGAAATGTTATAAATATGGAACTAAATTTGAATGATTTGAGAATTATTTGGAACCAGAAAAAAATAATCTATTAATCAAAAGACTATCAGAATCTAATTTCCTTTGGGGTGTGTGTGTGTGTGTGTGTGTGTGTGTGTGTGTGTGTGTGTGATAATGAAAAACAAAAATTAACAAAGCACATCAATTGTTTGCTATGTGGTTTTGTACTTCCACAGGATTTTATCTCCCTTGAACACTGTCTTTATGTTATCATTACATGGAAGACACTCCTAAATGACTTTGCTATTTATAAAAATAAAAAAATTAAATAGCCATATAATCTAGTTTATGTACATGTGGAATATGTTTATAAGTACTGATATGCATGCCATTATGTATATCAGCATAAACTGACCCGTATACATTATCTCAGATAACATGCATAACTAAGCAACTGGATTATATGATCTTGAAATGCACATGTTTTTAGTCACTCAAATGCAACTGAAATTTTAATTTTATTCATGAAAAATAAAAGTTTTAATAATAAATTCACTGTGTAAATAAGTGTGATTGTTATTCCAAATGCTCTCCATTATCCTGGGTAATAGAATTGACTTGTTACGAATTTAAATATGAAAAACCGTGTCTTTGGGTACTTCATATTGCCATCTACACTTCAACAGCACTTTTTTCTGTTCTTGATATGACAGCGGAATATTTAAAATGAAAAATATTTTTCTACCCTTTCACTGAAGACTCACAAAAAGGCCATTACTCGCTTTCTACAGTAATATTAATCTTCAAAGAATAACAATATTGCTGAACAGTTAAGGCTTTTGTGCTAACCACAAGGTGTCTCCAATCTTTAAATTCTCAAGATTCCTTCCCCCGCCCCATATTTCAATACAGAACGAATCTACATGATCACATTGTTACATTTGGAAACTTCAAAAACACTAGTTTATATGTAAATTGAAAGTGTATATTTTAGAAAAAACATTATCAAACTTAAATATGTACATATGCAATATATATACTACATAAAAATCATAGTTATATATTAAATAATTATTTATATTGCATTATGCTTGTAATATAGTACATATTGAATAAGAATTTACCAATTATTTTATGAGTTAGTTTATGTTTGGAACCTGGCCTCTTAAACATAAATAGTGACACAATAATGTAAAAAGAAAAAAGAAGTTAAACATCAAAGCTCATTTTAGTTTGTTTATCCATGATCAGGCTTTAATTTTTAAATAATCAGCCAGCTTCAACCAGGGGAATAAAATTTTCATAGTGGACTAAACACATCTGCAAACATCCACAAATAACAATTTCCGTTTTTCACAGACCAAAGCTATTGGTGAAAAGTAATTACTAAAGCTCATCTCATTATGAAGTATGAATATATAACTAAGACTCAATCTTGTTTAAAAAACTCCAACTAGAGAAAGTCCTTCTAATTCAAGGCGGTGCGTGGCTTATCTCTCTCTGTAGACAGAGAGAATGTTGTGTGTGTGGTGTGTGCATGTGTCTGTGTTTAATGGGATGCTGTTTATCCCACTATATCTTACCACTCTGTCTCTTTGGATAATAATCACAGGACCCAGATGCTAAGGGTAAGTGATATTTTCCCACAAGCGGCTCCTGGCTCCTTGGCAGACGTGGCAGGCAGTTGTGTTGGCAGTCGCGGCACTGCCTCTGGCTCTCTTGTGTGGCTTTGCTGTTGGAGGGATGTTTGGCCTGCCCTGTCCTCCTGGATACCATTTCCTTCTGACAGCCTTCGGGTTTTGTGAAGCTTTATTCTGTACAAATCCCTTGTGCAGTCTCTGGGTGAACTCTCTAAAGGCAAAATAAGGCCTTTCTTTATGGTGGTGTCTGAGCATCAGCTGAATTGCTAGTTCAGGTACTCAGGAACACCCACACTCGAAACCAAACTTTTCCAATCTTTGTGGCTATTTTGTTTTCATTTCTGTTCTTGTTTGCACCCTGAGCACATTGCATCACAACTTAATTGCCAGGGTGTTGGCCAAATCATTTTGCGTAAATGTTGTGCTTTGTGATTTTTATGTTGCAATTTGTGTGATTTTAAAAAATCCTTTGCTTTCTTCATATTCTCTATCATAAATAATTATTGGAGGGTTTTTTTCTCAGATCGTAAACAACAACCTTTTAAAATATCTTTTGCAAGAAATACAGAGAAGGAATTTTTTCAGTTTTACCAAGTGCAACTGGTTGATGAAGTATTTAATGAAATAAAGTAGCATCCTTCTGATATCGATACAGTTTACTTCGTTCCTTGCATGCTTGTAATCTGGATGACATTTTGACGCATGTGCTCAAGTTGTACAAACAAAGGCACACAGCAGAGCCAAAGATGGTTTCAAAGACACCAATATAACTGTCTACCACATAATTTGTGAGACATTTTCACATGTTTCTCACAGTGATATCACAAAAGTAGTCATAAATGTGTATCATGGAGTAAATTATTCGCTGGTTTACCATATGCCTGACCACAATACCCAAAGCAAAACAATATTTTTGGGGACCAATAGACATATTTTCTTTGTAATCTGAAATATCAATAAAGAGCCTGAGTTCTCTGAAAGAAAAATCAGGCACATTTTGCATCAAAATGTCCACTCCAATTGAACTTGGGTTGAAGTTAATTACTTTCTATTCTGCCATTTTTTTTTACCTCATGTGACTGTAAAACTCCAGAATTACTGATATACTGTGTTGTGTTTTATAGTTTAACAAGTAAATCGCTACTCAGTCAAAACAAAAGCCAAAACAAACAAACAAACAAAATAACCAAAAACAAACTATACAGGTGTTACATAGGCCTTCAGATGAGTATCTAAAGCAGTTTCTTGTGAAAGTTTTTATGTGCTGTATGAAAAATGGAAATTCTCTGATGTGCTAATATTATAATTTAAGAACAAACATATTTTAGCAAGAAGTATCACTGAAACCTCACAGAGAAATGATTATTATCTCTTCTCAATATCAATAGGTCAGTTTTGGCAGTTTGTTTTTAATGTTGAATCCTCTCTGATGCATAGAATATGCTCTAATTGTGTCCAATATTCTACCAACCAGGGGAGAACAAGCTCAGCTGAGAAATGATCACGTTCCATGTGATTTCAATGTCTCTGTCTATGTGAGAAGTCCACGTCTGGAAGAGCACTTTTAGTTATGTTAGCATAAAACCTCAAGATTGTTGAAGTATATACTCTACTTTTTGTTCACGGATCAACTTTGCTCTTTCTTACATATAAAACATTTACTAAACATTTAAAGAAACTTGAGAGAAATGGTAAGTATTTCTGTTAAGCATTTTGACTGTTCATCTTCTATTTCTAACTGTAAATATGGCACTTTCAGAAAAACTATTGCAAAATTTTGGTGTCTCACTTGTCTTTGCCATACAAGAACCCAAAGGATCATAATTGCATATCTGCACATTATTCGTTGTTAATTTAGACTGCATTTCTCTGCTAGTAACTTTTGTGTTTTACAATAAAATATTTATATTATACTGTTTGAGCTTTTCCTCTCATTCATAAACTTTGGGGAATGTACAGTTTTATGTTTAAAAGACCTGAAAATTTTGTAAATAAGGTACATGTATATATCAGCAGAGCCCCGGTAGCATTCTCCGAACAATAAACAGAAAGTAAACTAAAACTACCTTTGGTTCTCTTCCCACCAGTAGGTGTCACTGTTGGGACTACAAGACAGTGATCCCAAGCCATCTCACAGAATTTACTTGAAAGAACATACATTACCTGTATAATCCAAAAGGTAATTTACTGAGCCACGCTTACGAAACTATCTTATGAAAAATTGCTTGACTAAAATTTTACTTCAAATAAGCATGAGACAATTTAAAATGTGAAATGACCCTACTGAAAAAATGCCGAGAGCAATCCTAAAGTAAAAGATGTCAGTCTGCAACAAAAACATAACTCATGGATTTTTGAAGGGCAATTTAGATAGTATCCTGGTATGATCAGATTTCAAATAGTATTGACTATAAAAATATAAATGTTGAAAAACAAGCAAAGATTTAGGATTTTGCCTTTTGAAAATTTTCGAAGTTAAAGGACACACGTGGAGTCAGGTTATTTTTTTCAGGGAGAAAAAAACCCCAAGTTTCCCTTAGAGGGAACACAGAATGCAGAAACACATCATATATACCCTTATTCTAGAAAATGTTAAATAATTTTAAATTTCTGGTGGAAAAAAATAAAATCTTTCTTTTCTCCCCAAAATTTACTGTAAAAAGCAGTGAGGCTTTTCTTGGCCTAATTTGATAAAAAACAAGAAACAAACAAAACATGCTGCAATGATATTTCATGTTAAATTTCATTTGAGAGGACTATAATTTGGTCCATATTGCTTCACTGTAAATCTTGGCAGTAAACTTTGGTTTTGCAATTAATCAAAAAATAATTTTGGATACTTAAGTTTTATCTGAAGATTTTCTTTCAGTTTTTTTTTTTGCTGGTTGAGGGAAATATTCGGATATGTTTGTGAACAGTGTGCACCATCCAGCTCCTCACCCCAAACACAAAGTCAAGAAATACAATTTCGTATTAGAATGGTTTTAAATCTTAACCTTTCACGTGAGTATTGGGTACAATTAAAAAAAGATTACCTGTTATTTCATTGTTGAATAATCTTAAAATATCTCAACATGTTCAAGCAGCTCATTCATCAGAGCTTTACGGTCCTTTTATTACCTGAAAAAAAAACAACCGGTCAGACATGACAACTTCAAAAGTGTGAATGCCAATATTCAGTGTTTTGTATAATATGTTCATCGGTGATCCATCTTGTGTGCACCCTCCCAATAAAAGCTCAAAATCATTCCCTTGCTTGCTTTTCCAGGACAGTTCCACTCGGCAGGTGCACAGAGAGAGACTCGCCAGTAGAGGCCTCTCTAGATTTGCCTTCTGATTAAGAACTCAGAACCCACTGCCGTTAACATAACTGCTTGAAAAGATTCTTGTTGCATAGGGAAAAAGATCACTCTTTAATGCCCTTTTAAGTTCCACGATGTTGATTAATGTTGCCCTTTACATTAATGATGTTTCAAGTAAAGGAAAACAAATTTAAAATGGATCAATTCTATTGAGGATGCATTAATTAGACAGAGACTCTGCCATATGCTGTGGCTGGAGAGTTTGCTGGCCTTTCTCTTGTAGTTACCTGTGTAAAATCCACCCTATCCTCTACATGAATGCCCAAGCTGAATAGCCATTTGAATGAAGGCTTTAGTTTGATTCGCCATACAAGGGGTACTGTGTCACTGTGTTTTCTTTCTAGGAGTCACTAAGTGATTTCTATATCTGTTGTCATGGTGATATAGCAAAGCAGGGGAAAATGGGGGCAACTTCAGGCTTTCTCCTCACCCTCTGCTCTAAGATGTTGTTAGGAAGTCTATAAAACATTGGGCTTTCTCCGGGCCTTCTTTTTGTTCTCTGATTGTCAATAAAACTCATTTTAAGGGTAACAAGGACATCTAAATGTCATCTGTCACAGTGTTAGAGAGATTAAGTTTGTTTAGGGACTTGTGCTGGACAAAGGCCACTATTTGTTCCGCAGATACAAAGCTGGGTTGGCTATCACCACTCTTGATTTAGAAGGAGGCCCAGGGACCATCGAGGAAATATCATCTCAGTTGCAGGTGACGAAGAGGCCTCCTTAACATGACAGCATTAAAACGACAGAAAAATAATTATGGTTTTGAATGGAAATCTGCAGTTCCCTTCCCACAGTCCTTTGTAGATGCCCCAAACCCTAAGGTCTCCTCTGAGAGCAGAGGTAAGAAAACAGCTCTCCAGGGTCACAAGCCTATTGAAAAACATGGCATACACACCTGATAGTCCTTGAATGAATGATAAAAGAGGGCAGAAAGGTTTTGCAAGGGAAGTCCAACAGTAATATGGGCTGCATTAATTCAGCATTTGTTCAATAATGAGGCTAAATGGAATGTACAGATTAATGAAGACATTGGTGTTATTAAAATCAAATCCTGGGGTTCATATGCTTTTCTTAATAATGAACACTGTGGCTATTGGAGAGGAAAAACAGGATTTTTTCTATTAATTTGGCACACGTCCCAGATCTCATTCAACCAGAACCTATCCCCGACAAAATGCAGCCTTTGGCCTTAATGTGCCTTAATGTGTCTTTCTATTTTCGGTGTTAATTTGAGGGAAAAAATATTTTACCTTTATAATATTTTAAAAGAGAACCTGGAGCCTAGGTAATAAGTAAATAACTTAAAAACTAGGATGTTTCTTTCAACATAGAGGAGGATTGGGATGTATATAAATTTACATGCATATAGTTGGATGCTGTCATCACATCTGCCTGCGCTGCGAAAACTGGCGCAGCTATCGTGAGGCTTTTGGGGTCTGGTCACATTAATGCATCTCAAATGCTATTTCATAGGAAATATTCCCAGTACAGAAAGCCACTATGTTCAAATGCAGATAAATTGTTATAAGTGCTGGACAAGTGCAGATTCTTTATTTGCAATTTACTAAAACTCGACAATTTGGATATTTATGAAACAACGAATGAAAGCGGAGTACTACAACTCATTTTCTAATATCCCTGTAAACAAACTCCCACATGTGACACACGTGTGTGTGCACAAGCACAGCACTTGGACTGGAGCTTGCATTTGAAAGGACAATAATAAACTCCCTCTTGATCATGGCTCTGGGGAGGAATATATATATATATATATATATGTACATATATATATATATATAGTATTATGTATATTTATATGATATATACGTATATCATATGATATATAAATATATATTTTGTATATCTATATACACACACATTCTGAGTTTCCTTAATTCATGCTCTCTCAAACCAATTTGAAAATTAGATTTTAATCATAATGAAAGGAGGTCTGGGTGTACAGCGATAAATATTATATACTTTCAACTACTTGACATATTACATTTTAGTTGTATATTTGGCAGTTTATGATGAAGAAAAACTTATAAAGGCCAGCATCGGGAACTAGGCCTTGTTAAAAAACTAAACCAAAAAACTCCGGAAGCTGCACAATCACACATTTGTAGATATGCCTGTAATATTAAACATATGTAACTACTCAGAAGAGCTACAACAGAATTCCCTTTTAAAAATTTCCTGGAACAAATGACCAACCCAGTTCAGTATGATTTTTTTTAAACCTAGAAAGATTTATTCTGCAAAACTGATGAAAGCAAATACAATATTGGGATGCTGTTACATCAATATTATGGGCCTAGACGACTTTTGCTTAGTGTCTTAATAGCGCGGTCATTTGTTATTCATTCAGCCACACACGGGACACCAGGGTGTGATGAAGGACAATACTCTCGGGGCATTTTGAGTTCAGTTTGTGTTTCTCTACTTATGCAGAACATGTGTTGGCATCAGCGATGGTTACAACAGGGGAATCACAGTATAGAATGAAGTTTTACTATGTTGTTCTGACATAATTTTCTGTCAAAACACAGTCTTTGGAACAGTTGAAGTACAGTTCTGGGGCGCTGTTATTGAACATACTGGATATATGCTTCCTTCATTTTTTTAACCTATTATTTTTTAATATTATTTCAGATAAAGAGTTATCTGAAAGAATAAAAATCAAATCCCTAAAAGTGCATTAAGCTTCAAAATGTTAACAAAAAAATTGTCATTTACGCTTAAAGCTATAGACAAGGTTACTGAGGAAATAGATTAGGGAAATCCAGTGACCCTCAGATACACATACAAACACACACAAACGCGCGCGCGCGCGCGCGCGCACACACACACACACACACACACACACAGTTACAAGTGTGAAACCTTACTACTCTGTCCCCACAGGACATCTATGATACCCTAGTTACTTTGTAGCTTCACAGATTCAGAGTAATTCTAATGAGACAAGTAGAAAGAAACGGATGCTACAGAATATCATTTTTTTTTCTATATTTCTTGGGATAAAAAAATCCTCTAAGTGCCTTCAAGTAGTTATTTAATTTGGATACATTATTTAATTCCTCTGGCCTCAGTTCCTTCTCCAGGAAAATATAGGAATGTGATTAGATAACCTCTAAGGCTTCGTCCAGTTCTAAAATGCAGTTAATACATTCACAAGAAGGTTTTCAGTTTTAAAAAAATGTCTGATATTTTGAAAGCAACTATTTTGATTATGAAAAAAATAACATTCAACAAGAGCTTCACAGTAAGATTAATGTTTAAGAAAATATATACTTTTGTTTAAGGTTTACTGTGTAAAATTAAATACAACAGGCAGTTAGTTGTATTTTACAAGTACTATAATTATTTCACTTTTTATTTTTATTGAGGAATTGGGGGAGGAGAACAGCGTTGGGGGAAAATTATTTCACTCTTGACAAATGAGGGGGGAAAGAGTTCACCAAATTGGGAGTAACTTGATTCATCACGGCTATGTATCATCCTGGATTTTTAACTACTCCTTTGCATTCTGGAAATAGTAAAATAACAAATGGAAACCCATCAATGAACATTTTAAAGCAGAAAGACAATATCTTTGATAAGTAATAGACTTGCTTAATGTATCATCATCAAAAACCAAATGCAGAAGTTGAAAATATTTCCTTTCCCCCTCTTCTCCCATCCTGCTTCCAAATTCTCTAATCATGCTTTGTATTTTTGTTTAGAGCAATCATATAACATCTACATTTATCATAAAAGAGCTGACTCTGGTGGATAATTTCTACATTGTAAAATTTCTTTCTACCTTACAGAATCTAATATTTTTTTATCAAGTATGGTCATTTTTAAGTATATCTGCAGATGATAATATGAATAAGTAAGTCTAGCATTGCCTTCACGAGAATCTTTCAACCAGATAAGGTACTATATGCATCAAAAAGCTTAATAAAAATATGAATTGATGCAATTGTACACAATTCTTTCTATTTCTTCCGCTTATCCATTCTGACTAGAGTTTTAACATATTTTTACTCTAATTTTGAATATAAAATTATATATTTGTCCAAATTCTATTTTATTCAGCTACTATTTAAAAGTGAAATACATACACAAGTAAAACCACTTTGTTAAAAGTAAATAATAATTAATTTTTCATTAATAATAATAATAACTGCACCATATAGAAAAAATCCTATAATGTTTAAGAAGTTGTAAAGAAATCAGTCTGATAATGCATACTTATCATATTTTCTTATTAGTTTTTGGTAGTATTGGTCAATACATCAAAATATTGAAAAATAGTACATTATAAAGTAATTAAAATTTGTAGTTAACTAATCTAAATGTTAAATCAAATTCTTTTATTTTTCAGAAACTATACTAATAACTTAGCATCATCAGATATTCTAAAGCAACAATGTAAGAGAAAAAATAATAATATGATTATAGTTAAGATAAAACATGTTATTTTTATCTGCATCACAGCTTACTATTTCCAGTAGTACTAAGGTCTTCAATTTTATAAAACAAATATTTTGGGCTTGTTCATTAAAAGATACATAAATAATAAATCTAGTAACAAGATTAAATCACACCTTAGGAGTGATTTAATAATAATATTATCAATTTTTAAAAATGCATTTCAGGAAAAATTTTTAAAATAAAATCATCATTTTGAAAATGTTCCTAAAATAAAGTTTCCAAAAAATATATTTCTATTTATGAATGTATTATTTGTGGCATTTTAGACTTAATGATATTCTAAACTAAAGTTCACATCATGTAAACCAAAAATTTTGAATGGTTAAAAAAAATCAGAATTTCAATTCTATATGACAGGCATTCTCTTAACCTACTTTAAGTTAAAATAATTCTCTTTATCATTCAGCTTGCATCTGTAGTATCTGAAAAACAAACAAACAAACAAACAAATAAAGCAGCATAGTATATGAAGCCTGGGTAAGTGTGTACTTTTTCCATTCTTATTGTAGCATCCAAACAGTAGATTTTTCACTCTAAAGGAACAAAAATAGATTTTATTTAGCGATCTTAAGCTTCAAGTATCAGTAGCGTTCATTTCTGTTATAAAATTGATTACATGCTATAAAAGGACAGTTTATTTTTTTTTTAGTATCCTTACCTACATTGCTGAATGTTTTTAGGCTTTTTATATTATTCCAGATATCATTTTTTAAGTTTTGGTTAAAATGAAATATTCATAGAAATTTCACAGTTCATTTGTAAAGATGTTTTTTAATCAGTTCTGGGGTAAAACAAAAAACAAACAAAAAAAACATAACATGTATTTTTAAAAAAATGATTCCCTGACAATGATAAAATGATTTTTTGAAAGGTGAAGAAATCTGAATTCAATTTTTTGAATTTCATCTCAAAAAAATGATATGGAAATAATGATAAAAAGATATTCAGTAAGTAAAGTATATCTCCCATTAGGTAATGACCCTGTTGCTTTCAAACACTGGATATTGTTAAGTTAGAAATTATTAATTCAAGATTAAATTATTTTTAAATGGAAATTTTTCTACCCATGTAACTCCATACAACTACTGAATAAAATGTGGTAACAGCAAAAGA